>NC_091179.1:42482880-42683163 GCF_040958095.1 Procambarus clarkii | reverse complement strand
CGAAATTCTGAGATTGAAGGCCAACTCACATATCGTGAGAAAACATGAAGTAGTATCGAAATATTGGTAAAAACGAATATATATACGTATAATCACACTACATGAATAACGTGAAAAAAGTCTCTATATTACCATATTTGAGGATTTTAACTTCAAATTATAGAGCGAGGTTTCGTATTATTTAGATCCAAGAAAAGACATATGACAATGTTGTTTCAAATACAAATGATAAAAATCAATGTGTTTTCATTAGAATTAACTAAAATGTTCCTGATTTTCCGTTTATATCCGATGGAAGATGTACACGTAAAACCGCTCTAATCCGGCTGAAACGTCGATATATGCAATTAAAACAGAACTTCTCCTCTTTCCAATATCTTACTCAGTATTTTAACGAGAAACAAATAGTTGATTGAAAATGAAGTGTTTAAGGTTAATTTTTAATCAATTATGTGTTTGAATCATTTTTATCGTATATTTAATGAATTAATAGCAATAAACTGAAAATTCACAAAAACGTGGAAAAACACAAAATATTGCCTAATTCGATGATATTTTGTTTAAATCACATAAAGGAAAAGGTGATGATAAAGGTCAAAATATTGCTGAATTCGATGATTTTTAGTACGAAACAAAATGCAAGAAAACTTGCATTTTATTGCTTAAAAAGCAATATTATGCGAAAATCGGAGATTTGAAGGTCATATCACATATCGTGATACTACATAAAATAGTATCGAAATACTGGTAAAAATGAATATATTTACGTAATATCAAACTACATGAAAAACGTGAAAAAAGTCATTATTATACCAAATTTGAGGATTTTAACTTCGAATCATAAAGCGACGTTTCGTATTTTTTAGACCCTAGAAAAGACGTATAAAGATGTTGCTTCCAATACAAATGATAAAAATTAATGTGTTTTCATTAAAATTAACTAAAATGTTTCTGATTTTCGGTTTATATTACCGATGGAAGATGTACACGTAAAACCGTTCTAATCCGGCTGAAACGTCTATATATGCAATAAAACAGAACTTCTCCCCTTTTCAATACTCAGTATTTTAACGAGAAACAAATAGATAATTGAAAATTAAGTATTTAAAGTTATTTTCTGATCAATTATGTGTTTGCATAATTTTTCTCGAATATATAAAGAAATAATAACAACAAAATGAAAATTCACAAAAACGTGGAAAAACGGCAAAATATTGCCTAATTCGATGATATTTTGTTCAAATCACATAAAGGAATAGGGGATGATAAAGGTCAAAATATTGCTAAATTCGATGATATTTAGTACAAAACAAAATGCAAGAAAACTTGGTTAAAAATGAAAAATTTGCGAAATTCTGAGATTTGAAGGCCAAATCACATATCGTGAGAAAACATGAAGTAGTATCGAAATATTGGTAAAAACGAATATATATATGGATAATCACACTAAATGAAAAACGTGAAAAAAGTCATTATTATACCAAATTTGAGGATTTTAACTTCGAATCATAAAGCGACGTTTCGTATTTTTTAGACCCTAGAAAAGACGTATAAAGATGTTGCTTCGAATACAAATGATAAAAATCAATGTTTTTTCATTAAAATTAACTAAAATGTTTCTGATTTTCGGTTTATATTACCGATGGAAGATGTACACGTAAAACCATTTTAATCCGGCTGAAACGCCTATATATGCAATAAAAACAGAACTTCTCCCCCTTTCAATATCTAACTCAGTATTTTAACGAGAAACAAATAGATGATTGAAAATTAAGTATTTAAGGTTATTTTCTGATCAATTATGTGTTTGCATAATTTTTCTCGAATATTTAAAGAAATAATAACAATAAACTGAAAATTCACAAAAACGTGGAAAAACGGCAAAATATTGCCTAATTCGATGATATTTTGTTCAAATCACATCAAGGAATAGGGCATGATAAAGGTCAAAATATTGCTAAATTCGATGATATTTAGTACAAAACAAAATGCTAGAAAACTTGGTTAAAAATGCAAAATTTGCGAAATTCTGAGATTTGGAGGCCAAATCACATATCGTAAGAAAACATGAAGTAGTATCGAAATATTGGTAAAAACGAATATATATACGTATAATCACACTACATGAATAACGTGAAAAAAGTCTCTATATTACCATATTTGAGGATTTTAACTTCAAATTATAGAGCGAGGTTTCGTATTATTTAGATCCAAGAAAAGACATATGACAATGTTGTTTCAAATACAAATGATAAAAATCAAAATGTGTTTTCATTAGAATTAACTAAAATGTTCCTGATTTTCCGTTTATATTACCGATGGAAGATGTACACGTAAAACCGCTCTAATCCGGCTGAAACGTCGATATATGCAATAAAAACAGAACTTCTCCTCTTTCCAATATCTTACTCAGTATTTTAACGAGAAACAAATAGTTGATTGAAAATGAAGTGTTTAAGGTTAATTTTTAATCAATTATATGTTTACATCATTTTTATCGTATATTTAATGAATTAATAGCAATAAACTGATAATTCACAAAAAGTGGAAAACAGCAAAATATTGCCTAAATCGAGGATATTTTGTTTATATCACTTAAAGGAAAAGGGGATGATAAACGTCAAAATATTGCTGAATTCGATGATTTTTAGTACGAAACAAAATGCAAGAAAACTTGCATTGTATTGCTTAAAATGCATTATTATGCGAAAATCTGAGATTTGAAGGACATATCACATATCGTGATACTATATAAAATAGTATCGAAATACTGGTAAAAATGAATATATTTACGTAATATCAAACTACATTAAAAACGTGAAAAAAGTCATTATTATACCAAATTTGAGGATTTTAACTTCGAATCATAAAGCGACGTTTCCTATTTTTTAGACCCTAGAAAAGACGTATAAAGATGTTGTTTCCAATACAAATGATAAAAATCAATTTGTTTTCATTAAAATTAACTAAAATGTTTCTGATTTTCGGTTTATATTACCGATGGAAGATGTACACGTAAAACCGTTCTAATCCGGCTGAAACGTCTATATATGCAATAAAACAGAAATTCTCCCCTTTTCAATACTCAGTATTTTAACGAGAAACAAATAGATAATTGAAAATTAAGTATTTAAAGTTATTTTCTGATCAATTATGTGTTTGCATAATTTTTCTCGAATATATAAAGAAATAATAACAATAAAATGAAAATTCACAAAAACGTGGAAAAACGGCAAAATATTGCCTAATTCGATGATATTTTGTTCAAATCACATAAAAGAATAGGGGATGATAAAGGTCAAAATATTGCTAAATTCGATGATATTTAGTACAAAACAAAATGCAAGAAAACTTGGTTAAAAATGAAAAATTTGCGAAATTCTGAGATTTGAAGGCCAAATCACATATCGTGAGAAAACATGAAGTAGTATCGAAATATTGGTAAAAACGAATATATATATGGATAATCACACTAAATGAAAAACGTGAAAAAAGTCATTATTATACCAAATTTGAGGATTTTAACTTCGAATCATAAAGCGACGTTTCGTATTTTTTAGACCCTAGAAAAGACGTATAAAGATGTTGCTTCTAATACAAATGATAAAAATAAATGTGTTTTCATTAAAATTAACTAAAACGTTCCTGATTTTGGTTTATATTACCGATGGAAGATGTACGCGTAAAACCGTTCTAATCCGGCTGAAACGTCTATATATGCAATAAAAACAGAAATTCTCCCCTTTTCAATATCTTACTCAGTATTTTAACGAGAAACAAATAGTTGATTGAAAATGAAGTAATATAAGGTTATTTTCTGATCAATTATGTGTTTGCATAATTTTTCTCGAATATTTAATGAAATAATAACAATAAACTGAAAATTCACAAAAACGTGGAAAAACGGCAAAATATTGCCTAATTCGATGATATTTTGTTTTAATCACATAAAGGAAAAGGTGATGATAAAGGTCAAAATATTGCTGAATTCGATGATTTTTAGTACGAAACAAAATGCAAGAAAACTTGCATTTTATTGCTTAAAAAGCAATATTATGCGAAATTCTGAGATTTGAAGGTCATATCACATATCGTGATACTACATAAAATAGTATCGAAATACTGGTAAAAATGAATATATTTACGTAATATCAAACTACATGAAAAACGTGAAAAAAGTCATTATTATACCAAATTTGAGGATTTTAACTTGGAATCATAAAGCGACGTTTCGTATTTTTTAGACCCTAGAAAAGACGTATAAAGATGTTGCTTCCAATACAAATGATAAAAATCAATGTGTTTTCATTAAAATTAACTAAAATGTTTCTGATTTTCGGTTTATATTACCGATGAAGATGTACACGTAAAACCGTTCTAATCCGGCTGAAACGTCTATATATGCAATAAAACAGAAATTCTCCCCTTTTCAATACTCAGTATTTTAACGAGAAACAAATAGATAATTGAAAATTAAGTATTTAAAGTTATTTTCTGATCAATTATGTGTTTGCATAATTTTTCTCGAATATATAAAGAAATAATAACAATAAAATGAAAATTCACAAAAACGTGGAAAAACGGCAAAATATTGCCTAATTCGATGATATTTTGTTCAAATCACATAAAGGAATAGGGGATGATAAAGGTCAAAATATTGCTAAATTCGATGATATTTAGTACAAAACAAAATGCAAGAAAACTTGGTTAAAAATGAAAAATTTGCGAAATTCTGAGATTTGAAGGCCAAATCACATATCGTGAGAAAACATGAAGTAGTATCGAAATATTGGTAAAAACGAATATATATATGGATAATCACACTAAATGAAAAACGTGAAAAAAGTCATTATTATACCAAATTTGAGGATTTTAACTTCGAATCATAAAGCGACGTTTCGTATTTTTTAGACCCTAGAAAAGACGTATAAAGATGTTGCTTCGAATACAAATGATAAAAATCAATGTTTTTTCATTAAAATTAACTAAAATGTTTCTGATTTTCGGTTTATATTACCGATGGAAGATGTACACGTAAAACCATTTTAATCCGGCTGAAACGCCTATATATGCAATAAAAACAGAACTTCTCCCCCTTTCAATATCTAACTCAGTATTTTAACGAGAAACAAATAGATGATTGAAAATTAAGTATTTAAGGTTATTTTCTGATCAATTATGTGTTTGCATAATTTTTCTCGAATATTTAAAGAAATAATAACAATAAACTGAAAATTCACAAAAACGTGGAAAAACGGCAAAATATTGCCTAATTCGATGATATTTTGTTCAAATCACATCAAGGAATAGGGCATGATAAAGGTCAAAATATTGCTAAATTCGATGATATTTAGTACAAAACAAAATGCTAGAAAACTTGGTTAAAAATGCAAAATTTGCGAAATTCTGAGATTTGGAGGCCAAATCACATATCGTAAGAAAACATGAAGTAGTATCGAAATATTGGTAAAAACGAATATATATACGTATAATCACACTACATGAATAACGTGAAAAAAGTCTCTATATTACCATATTTGAGGATTTTAACTTCAAATTATAGAGCGAGGTTTCGTATTATTTAGATCCAAGAAAAGACATATGACAATGTTGTTTCAAATACAAATGATAAAAATCAAAATGTGTTTTCATTAGAATTAACTAAAATGTTCCTGATTTTCCGTTTATATTACCGATGGAAGATGTACACGTAAAACCGCTCTAATCCGGCTGAAACGTCGATATATGCAATAAAAACAGAACTTCTCCTCTTTCCAATATCTTACTCAGTATTTTAACGAGAAACAAATAGTTGATTGAAAATGAAGTGTTTAAGGTTAATTTTTAATCAATTATATGTTTACATCATTTTTATCGTATATTTAATGAATTAATAGCAATAAACTGATAATTCACAAAAAGTGGAAAACAGCAAAATATTGCCTAAATCGAGGATATTTTGTTTATATCACTTAAAGGAAAAGGGGATGATAAACGTCAAAATATTGCTGAATTCGATGATTTTTAGTACGAAACAAAATGCAAGAAAACTTGCATTGTATTGCTTAAAATGCATTATTATGCGAAAATCTGAGATTTGAAGGACATATCACATATCGTGATACTATATAAAATAGTATCGAAATACTGGTAAAAATGAATATATTTACGTAATATCAAACTACATTAAAAACGTGAAAAAAGTCATTATTATACCAAATTTGAGGATTTTAACTTCGAATCATAAAGCGACGTTTCCTATTTTTTAGACCCTAGAAAAGACGTATAAAGATGTTGTTTCCAATACAAATGATAAAAATCAATTTGTTTTCATTAAAATTAACTAAAATGTTTCTGATTTTCGGTTTATATTACCGATGGAAGATGTACACGTAAAACCGTTCTAATCCGGCTGAAACGTCTATATATGCAATAAAACAGAAATTCTCCCCTTTTCAATACTCAGTATTTTAACGAGAAACAAATAGATAATTGAAAATTAAGTATTTAAAGTTATTTTCTGATCAATTATGTGTTTGCATAATTTTTCTCGAATATATAAAGAAATAATAACAATAAAATGAAAATTCACAAAAACGTGGAAAAACGGCAAAATATTGCCTAATTCGATGATATTTTGTTCAAATCACATAAAAGAATAGGGGATGATAAAGGTCAAAATATTGCTAAATTCGATGATATTTAGTACAAAACAAAATGCAAGAAAACTTGGTTAAAAATGAAAAATTTGCGAAATTCTGAGATTTGAAGGCCAAATCACATATCGTGAGAAAACATGAAGTAGTATCGAAATATTGGTAAAAACGAATATATATATGGATAATCACACTAAATGAAAAACGTGAAAAAAGTCATTATTATACCAAATTTGAGGATTTTAACTTCGAATCATAAAGCGACGTTTCGTATTTTTTAGACCCTAGAAAAGACGTATAAAGATGTTGCTTCTAATACAAATGATAAAAATAAATGTGTTTTCATTAAAATTAACTAAAACGTTCCTGATTTTCGGTTTATATTACCGATGGAAGATGTACGCGTAAAACCGTTCTAATCCGGCTGAAACGTCTATATATGCAATAAAAACAGAAATTCTCCCCTTTTCAATATCTTACTCAGTATTTTAACGAGAAACAAATAGTTGATTGAAAATGAAGTAATATAAGGTTATTTTCTGATCAATTATGTGTTTGCATAATTTTTCTCGAATATAATGAAATAATAACAATAAACTGAAAATTCACAAAAACGTGGAAAAACGGCAAAATATTGCCTAATTCGATGATATTTTGTTTTAATCACATAAAGGAAAAGGTGATGATAAAGGTCAAAATATTGCTGAATTCGATGATTTTTAGTACGAAACAAAATGCAAGAAAACTTGCATTTTATTGCTTAAAAAGCAATATTATGCGAAATTCTGAGATTTGAAGGTCATATCACATATCGTGATACTACATAAAATAGTATCGAAATACTGGTAAAAATGAATATATTTACGTAATATCAAACTACATGAAAAACGTGAAAAAAGTCATTATTATACCAAATTTGAGGATTTTAACTTGGAATCATAAAGCGACGTTTCGTATTTTTTAGACCCTAGAAAAGACGTATAAAGATGTTACTTCCAATACAAATGATAAAAATCAATGTGTTTTCATTAAAATTAACTAAAATGTTTCTGATTTTCGGTTTATATTACCGATGGAAGATGTACACGTAAAACCGTTCTAATCCGGCTGAAACGTCTATATATGCAATAAAACAGAAATTCTCCCCTTTTCAATACTCAGTATTTTAACGAGAAACAAATAGATAATTGAAAATTAAGTATTTAAAGTTATTTTCTTATCAATTATGTGTTTGCATAATTTTTCTCGAATATATAAAGAAATAATAACAATAAAATGAAAATTCACAAAAACGTGGAAAAACGGCAAAATATTGCCTAATTCGATGATATTTTGTTCAAATCACATAAAAGAATAGGGGATGATAAAGGTCAAAATATTGCTAAATTCGATGATATTTAGTACAAAACAAAATGCAAGAAAACTTGGTTAAAATTGAAAAATTTGCGAAATTCTGAGATTTGAAGGCCAAATCACATATCGTGAGAAAACATGAAGTAGTATCGAAATATTGGTAAAAACGAATATATATACGTATAATCACACTACATGAATAACGTGAAAAAAGTCACTATATTACCATATTTGAGGATTTTAATTTCAAATTATAGAGCGAGGTTTCGTATTATTTAGATCCAAGAATAGATATATGACAATGTTGTTTCAAATACAAATGATAAAAATCAATGTGTTTTCATTAGAATTAACTAAAATGTTCCTGATTTTCCGTTTATATTACCGATGGAAGATGTACACGTAAAACCGCTCTAATCCGGCTGAAACGTCGATATATGCAATAAAAACAGAACTTCTCTTTCCAATATCTTACTCAGTATTTTAACGAGAAACAAATAGTTGATTGAAAATGAAGTGTTTAAGGTTAATTTTTAATCAATTATATGTTTACATCATTTTTATCGTATATTTAATGAATTAATAGCAATAAACTGATAATTCACAAAAAGTGGAAAACAGCAAAATATTGCCTAAATCGAGGATATTTTGTTTATATCACTTAAAGGAAAAGGGGATGATAAACGTCAAAATATTGCTGAATTCGATGATTTTTAGTACGAAACAAAATGCAAGAAAACTTGTATTGTATTGCTTAAAATGCATTATTATGCGAAAATCTGAGATTTGAAGGACATATCACATATCGTGATACTATATAAAATAGTATCGAAATACTGGTAAAAATGAATATATTTACGTAATATCAAACTACATGAAAAACGTGAAAAAAGTCATTATTATTTGTCATTAAAATTTGAGGATTTTAACTTCGAATCATAACGCGACGTTTCGTATTTTTTAGACCCTAGAAAAGACGTATAAAGATGTTGCTTCTAATACAAATGATAAAAATAAATGTGTTTTCATTAAAATTAACTAAAATGTTTCTGATTTTCGGTTTACATTACCGATGGAAGATGTACACATAAAACCGTTCTAATCCGGCTGAAACGTCTATATATGCAATAAAAACAGAACTTCTCCCCTTTTCAATATCTTACTCAGTATTTTAACGAGAAACAAATAGTTGATTGAAAATGAAGTATTATAAGGTTATTTTCTGATCAATTATGTGTTTGCATAATTTTTCTCGAATATTTAATGAAATAATAACAATAAACTGAAAATTCACAAAAACGTGGAAAAACGGCAAAATATTGCCTAATTCGATGATATTTTGTTTAAATCACATAAAGGTAAAGATGATAAAGGTCAAAATATTGCTGAATTCGATGATTTTTAGTACGAAACAAAATGCAAGAAAACTTGCATTTTATTGCTTAAAAAGCAATATTATGCGAAAATATGAGATTTGAAGGTCATATCACATATCGTGATACTACATAAAATAGTATCGAAATACTGGTAAAAATGAATATATTTACGTAATATCAAACTACATGAAAAACGTGAAAAAAGTCATTATTATACCAAATTTGAGGATTTTAACTTCGAATCATAGAGCGACGTTTCGTATTTTTTAGACCCTAGAAAAGACGTATAAAGATGTTGCTTCCAATACAAATGATAAAAATAAATGTGTTTTCATTAAAATTAACTAAAATGTTTCTGATTTTCGATTTATATTACCGATGGAAGATGTACACGTAAAACCGTTCTAATCCGGCTGAAACGTCTATATATGCAATAAAACAGAACTTCTCCCCTTTTCAGTACTCAGTATTTTAACGAGAAACAAATAGATAATTGAAAATTAAGTATTTAAAGTTATTTTCTGATCAATTATGTGTTTGCATAATTTTTCTCGAATATATAAAGAAATAATAACAAAAAAATTAAAATTCACAAAAACGTGGAAAAACGGCAAAATATTGCCTAATTCGATGATATTTTGTTTAAATCACATAAAGGAAAAGGTGATGATAAAGGTCAAAATATTGCTAAATTCGATGATATTTAGTACAAAACAAAATGCAAGAAAACTTGGTTAAATATACAAAATTTTCGAAATTCTGAGATTTGAAGGCCAAATCACATATCGTGAGAAAACATGAAGTAGTATCGAAATATTGGTAAAAACGAATATATATACGTATAATCACACTACATGAATAACGTGAAAAAAGTCACTATATTACCATATATGAGGATTTTAACTTCAAATTATAGAGCGAGGTTTCGTATTATTTAGATCCAAGAAAAGATATATGACAATGTTGTTTCAAATACAAATGATAAAAATTAATGTGTTTTCATTAGAATTAACTAAAATGTTCCTGATTTTCCGTTTATATTACCGATGGAAAATGTACACGTAAAACCGCTCTAATCCAGCTGAAACGTCGATATATGCAATAAAACCAGAACTTCTACTCTTTCCAATATCTTACTCAGTATTTTAACGAGAAACAAATAGTTGATTGAAAATGAAGTGTTTAAGGTTAATTTTTAATCAATTACGTGTTTGCATCATTTTTATCGTATATTTAATGAATTAATAGCAATAAACTGAAAATTCACAAAAACGTGGAAAAATAGCAAAATATTGCCTAATTCGATGATATTTTGTTTATATCACTTAAAGGAAAAGGGGATGATAAACGTCAAAATATTGCTGAATTCGATGATTTTAAGTACGAAACAAAATGCAAGAAAACTGGCATTGTATTGCCTAAAATGCAATATTATGCGAGAATCTGAGATTTGCAGGACATATCACATATCGCGATACTATATAAAATAGTATCGAAATACTGGTAAAAATGAATATATTTACGTAATATCAAACTACATGAAAAACGTGAAAAAAATCATTATTATACCAAATTTGAGGATTTTAACTTCGAATCACAGAGCGACGTTTCGTAATTTTTAGACCCTAGAAAAGACGTATAAAGATGTTACTTCCAATACAAATGATAAAAATAAATGTGTTTTCATTAAAATTAACTAAAATGTCCCTGATTTTCGGTTTATATTACCGATGGATGATGTACACGTAAAACCGTTCTAATCCGGCTGAAACGTCTATATATGCAATAAAAACAGAAATTCTCCCCTTTTCAATATCTTACTCAGTATTTTAACGAGAAACAAATAGTTGATTGAAAATGAAGTATTATAAGGTTATTTTCTGATCAATTATGTGTTTGCATAATTTTTCTCGAATATTTAATGAAATAATAACAATAAACTGAAAATTCACAAAAACGTGGAAAAACGGCCAAATATTGCCTAATTCGATGATATTTTGTTTAAATCACATAAAGGAAAAGGAGATGATAAAGGTCAAAATATTGCTGAATTCGATGATTTTTAGTACGAAACAAAATGAAAGAAAACTTGCATTTTATTGCTTAAAAAGCAATATTATGCGAAAATCTGAGATTTGAAGGTCATATCACATATCGTGATACTACATGAAATAGTATCGAAATACTGGTAAAAATGAATATATTTACGTAATATCAACGTACATGAAAAACGTGAAAAAAGTCATTATTATACCAAATTTGAGGATTTTAACTTCGAATCATAGAGCGACGTTTCGTATTTTTTAGACCCTAGAAAAGACGTATAAAGATGTTGCTTCAAATACAAATGATAAAAATCAATATGTTTTCATTAAAATTAACTAAAATGTTTCTGATTTTCTGTTTATATTACCGATGGAAGATGTACACGTAAAACCGTTCTAATCCAGCTGAAACGTCTATATATGCAATAAAAACAGAACTTCTCCCCTTTTCAATATCTTACTCAGTATTTTAACGACGAACATATAGATGATTGAAAATTAAGTATTTAAGGTTATTTTCTGATCAATTATGTGTTTGCATAATTTTTCTCGAATATTTTTGATGAAATAATAACAATAAACTGAAAATTCACAAAAACGTGGAAAAACGGCAAAATATTGCCTAATTCGATGAAATTTTGTTTAAATCACATAAAGGAAAACGTGATGATAAAAGTCAAAATATTGCTAAATTCGATGATATTTAGTACAAAACAAAGTATAAGAAAACTTGGTTATATATGCATAATTTGCGAAATTCTGAGATTTGAAAGCCAAATCACATATCGTGAGAAAACATGAAGTAGTATCTAAATATTGGTAAAAACGAATATATATACGGATAATCACACTACATGAATAACGTGAAAAAAGTCACTATATTACCATATATGAGGATTTTAACTTCAAATTATAGAGCGAGGTTTCGTATTATTTAGATCCAAGAAAAGACATATGACAATGTTGTTTCAAACACAAATGATAAAAATCAATGTGTTTTCATTAGAATTAACTAAAATGTACCTGATTTTCCGTTTATATTACCGATGGAAGATGTACACGTAAAACCGCTCTAATCCGGCTGAAACGTCGATATATACAATAAAAACAGAACTTCTCCTCTTTCCAATATCTTAGTATTTTAACGAGAAACAAATAGTTGATTGAAAATGAAGTGTTTAAGGTTAATTTTTAATCAATTATATGTTTGCATCATTTTTATCGTATATTTAATGAATTAACAGCAATAAACTGAAAATTCACAAAAACGTGGAAAAAAGCAAAATATTGCCTAATTCGATGATATTTTGTTTATATCACATAAAGGAAAAGGGGATGATAAAGGTCAAAATATTGCTGAATTCGATGATTTTTAGTACGAAACAAAATGCAAGAAAACTGGCATTTTATTGATTAAAAAGCAATATTATGCGAAAATCTGAGATTTGACGGACATATCACATATCGTGATACTACTTAAAATAGTATCGTACATAAAAGACTACATAAAAGACGTCAAAATATTGCTGAATTCGATGATTTTTAGTACGAAACAAAATGCAAGAAAACTTGCATTTTATTGCTTAAAATGCAATATTATGCGAAAATCTGAGATTTAAAGGCCAAATCACATATCGTGAGAAAACATGAAGTAGTATCGAAATATTGGTAAAAACGAATATATATACGGATAATCACACTACATGAATAACGTGAAAAAAGTCACTATATTACCATATATGAGGATTTTAAGTTCAAATTATAGAGCGAGGTTTCGTATTATTTAGATCCAAGAAAAGACATATGACAATGTTGTTTCAAATACAAATGATAAAAATCAATGTGTTTTCATTAGAATTAACTAAAATGTACCTGATTTTCCGATTATATTACCGATGGAAGATGTACACGTAAAACCGCTCTAATCCGGCTGAAACGTCTATATATGCAATAAAAACAGAAATTCTCCCCTTTTCAATATCTTACTCAGTATTTTAACGAGAAACAAATAGTTGATTGAAAATGAAGTAATATAAGGTTATTTTCTGATCAATTATGTGTTTGCATAATTTTTCTCGAATATTTAATGAAATAATAACAATAAACTGAAAATTCACAAAAACGTGGAAAAACGGCAAAATATTGCCTAATTCGATGATATTTTGTTTAAATCACATAAAGGAAAAGGAGATGATAAAGGTCAAAATATTGCTGAATTCGATGATATTTAGTACGAAACAAAATGCAAGAAAACTTGCATTTTATTGCTTAAAAAGCAATATTATGCGAAAATCTGAGATTTGAAGGTCATATCACATATCGTGATACTACATAAAATAGTATCGAAATACTGGTAAAAATGAATTTATTTACGTAATATCAAACTTCATGAAAAACGTGAAAAAAGTCATTATTATACCAAATTTGAGGATTTTAACTTCGAATCACAGAGCGACGTTTCGTAATTTTTAGACCCTAGAAAAGACGTATAAAGATGTTGCTTCCAATACAAATGATAAAAATCAATATGTTTTCATTAAAATTAACTAAAATGTTTCTGATTTTCGGTTTATATTACCGATGGAAGATGTACACGTAAAACCGTTCTAATCCAGCTGAAACGTCTATATATGCAATAAAAACAGAACTTCTCCCCTTTTCATTATCTTACTCAGTATTTTAACGAGAAACATATAGATGATTGAAAATTAAGTATTTAAGGTTATTTTCTGATCAATTATGTGTTTGCATAAATTTTCTCGAATATTTAATGAAATAATAACAATAAACTGAAAATTCACAAAAACGGGGAAAAACGGCAAAATATTGCCTAATTCGATGATATTTTGTTTAAATCACATAAAGGAAAAGGTGATGATTAAAGTCAAAATATTGCTAAATTCGATGATATTTAGTACAAAACAAAGTGTAAGAAAACTTGGTTAAATATGCATAATTTGCGAAATTCTGAGATTTGAAGGCCAAATCACATATCGTGAGAAAACATGAAGTAGTATCGAAATATTGGTAAAAACGAATATATATACGGATAATCACACTACATGAATAACGTGAAAAAAGTCACTATATTACCATATATGAGGATTTTAAGTTCAAATTATAGAGCGAGGTTTCGTATTATTTAGATCCAAGAAAAGACATATGACAATGTTGTTTCAAATACAAATGATAAAAATCAATGTGTTTTCATTAGAATTAACTAAAATGTACCTGATTTTCCGATTATATTACCGATGGAAGATGTACACGTAAAACCGCTCTAATCCGGCTGAAACGTCTATATATGCAATAAAAACAGAAATTCTCCCCTTTTCAATATCTTACTCAGTATTTTAACGAGAAACAAATAGTTGATTGAAAATGAAGTAATATAAGGTTATTTTCTGATCAATTATGTGTTTGCATAATTTTTCTCGAATATTTAATGAAATAATAACAATAAACTGAAAATTCACAAAAACGTGGAAAAACGGCAAAATATTGCCTAATTCGATGATATTTTGTTTAAATCACATAAAGGAAAAGGAGATGATAAAGGTCAAAATATTGCTGAATTCGATGATATTTAGTACGAAACAAAATGCAAGAAAACTTGCATTTTATTGCTTAAAAAGCAATATTATGCGAAAATCTGAGATTTGAAGGTCATATCACATATCGTGATACTACATAAAATAGTATCGAAATACTGGTAAAAATGAATTTATTTACGTAATATCAAACTTCATGAAAAACGTGAAAAAAGTCATTATTATACCAAATTTGAGGATTTTAACTTCGAATCACAGAGCGACGTTTCGTAATTTTTAGACCCTAGAAAAGACGTATAAAGATGTTGCTTCCAATACAAATGATAAAAATCAATATGTTTTCATTAAAATTAACTAAAATGTTTCTGATTTTCGGTTTATATTACCGATGGAAGATGTACACGTAAAACCGTTCTAATCCAGCTGAAACGTCTATATATGCAATAAAAACAGAACTTCTCCCCTTTTCAATATCTTACTCAGTATTTTAACGAGAAACATATAGATGATTGAAAATTAAGTATTTAAGGTTATTTTCTGATCAATTATGTGTTTGCATAATTTTTCTCGAATATTTAATGAAATAATAACAATAAACTGAAAATTCACAAAAACGGGGAAAAACGGCAAAATATTGCCTAATTCGATGATATTTTGTTTAAATCACATAAAGGAAAAGGTGATGATAAAAGTCAAAATATTGCTAAATTCGATGATATTTAGTACAAACAAAGTGTAAGAAAACTTGGTTAAAATGCATATTTGCGAAATTCTGAGATTTGAAGGCCAAATCACATATCGAGAGAACATGAAGTAGTATCGAAATATTGGTAAAAACGAATATATTACGTAATACACTACATGAATAACGTGAAAAAAGTCACTTATTATACCATATATGAGGATTTTAACTTCAAATTATAGAGCGAGGTTTCGTATTATTTAGATCCAAGAAAGACATATGACAATGTTGTTTCAAATACAAATGATAAAAATCAATGTGTTTTCATTAGAATTAACTAAAATGTACCTGATTTTCCGATTATATTACCGATGGAAGATGTACACGTAAAAGCTCTAATCCGGCTGAAACGTCTATATATGCAATAAAAACAGAAATTCTCCCCTTTTCAATACTCAGTATTTTAACGAGAAACAAATAGTTGATTGAAAATGAAGTATTAAGGTTATTTTCTGATCAATATGTGTTTGCATAATTTTTCTCGAATATACAGAAATAATAACAATAAAATGAAAATTCACAAAAACGTGGAAAAACGGCAAAATATTGCCTAATTCGATGATATTTTGTTCAAATCACATAAAGGAATAGGGATGATAAAGGTCAAAATATTGCTAAATTCGATGATATTTAGTACAAAACAAAATGCAAGAAAACTTGGTTAAAAATAAAAAATTTGCGAAATTCTGAGATTTGAAGGCCAAATCACATATCGTGAGAAACATGAAGTAGTATCGAAATATTGGTAAAAACGAATATATATACGTATAATCACACTACATGAATAACGTGAAAAAAGTCACTATATTACCATATTTGAGGATTTTAATTTCAAATTATAGAGCGAGGTTTCGTATTATTTAGATCCAAGAAAAGATATATGACAATGTTGTTTCAAATACAAATGATAAAAATCAATGTGTTTTCATTAGAATTAACTAAAATGTTCCTGATTTTCCGTTTATATTACCGATGGAAGATGTACACGTAAAACCGCTCTAATCCGGCTGAAACGTCGATATATGCAATAAAAACAGAACTTCTCCTCTTTCATTGGAAAGAGGAGAAGTACATGTACACATGCATGTACACACTGCACGTACACATCTTACTCAGTGTTTTAACGAGAACAAATAATTGATTGAAAATGAAGTGTCTAAGGTTAATTTTTAATCAATTATGTGTTTGCATCATTTTTTCGTATATTTAATGAATTAATTGCAATAAACTGAAAATTCACAAAAACGTGGAAAAACAGCAAAATATTGCCTAATTCGATGATATTTTGTTTATATCACATAAAGGAAAAGGGGATGATAAACGTCAAAATATTGCTGAATTCGATGATTTTTAGTACGAAACAAAATGCAAGAAAACTTGCATTTTATTGCTTAAAATGCAATATTATGCGAAAATCTGAGATTTGAAGGTCATATCACATATCGTGATACTACATAAAATACTATCGAAATACTGGTAAAAATGAATATATTTACGTAATATCAAACTACATGAAAACGTGAAAAAATTCATTGTATACCAAATTTGAGGATTTTAACTTCGAATCATAAAGCGACGTTTCGTATTTTTTAGACCCTAGAAAAGACGTATAAAGATGTTGCTTCGAATACAAATGATAAAAATCAATGTGTTTTCATTAAAATTAACTAAAATGTTTCTGATTTTTCGGTTTATATTACCGATGGAAGATGTACACGTAAAACCGTTTTAATCCGGCTGAAACGTCTATATATGCAATAAAAACAGAACTTCTCCCTTTTCATCACTTATCTTCAGTATTTTAACGAGAAACAAATAGATGATTGAAAATTAAGTATTTAAGGCTATTTTCTGATCAATTATGTGTTTGCATAATTTTTCTCGAATATATAAAGAAATAATACCAATAAAATGAAAATTCACAAAAAAGTGGAAAACGGCAAAATATTGCCTAATTCGATGATATTTTGTTCAAATCACATCAAGGATAGGGGATGATAAAGGTCAAAATATTGCTAAATTCGATGATATTTAGTACAAAACAAAATGCTAGAAAACTTGGTTAAAAATGCAAAATTTGCGAAATTCTGAGATTTGAAGGCCAACTCACATATCGTGAGAAAACATGAAGTAGTATCGAAATATTGGTAAAACGAATATATATACGTATAATCACACTACATGAATAACGTGAAAAAAGTCTCTATATTACCATATTTGAGGATTTTAACTTCAAATTATAGAGCGAGGTTTCGTATTATTTAGATCCAAGAAAAGACATATGACAATGTTGTTTCAAATACAAATGATAAAAATCAATGTGTTTTCATTAGAATTAACTAAAATGTTCCTGATTTTCCGTTTATATAACCGATGGAAGATGTACACGTAAAACCGCTCTAATCCGGCTGAAACGTCGATATATGCAATTAAAACAGAACTTCTCCTCTTTCCAATATCTTACTCAGTATTTTAACGAGAAACAAATAGTTGATTGAAAATGAAGTGTTTAAGGTTAATTTTTAATCAATTATGTGTTTGAATCATTTTTATCGTATATTTAATGAATTAATAGCAATAAACTGAAAATTCACAAAAACGTGGAAAAACAACAAAATATTGCCTAATTCGATGATATTTTGTTTAAATCACATAAAGGAAAAGGTGATGATAAAGGTCAAAATATTGCTGAATTCGATGATTTTTAGTACGAAACAAAATGCAAGAAAACTTGCATTTTATTGCTTAAAAAGCAATATTATGCGAAAATCGGAGATTTGAAGGTCATATCACATATCGTGATACTACATAAAATAGTATCGAAATACTGGTAAAAATGAATATTTACGTAATATCAAACTACATGAAAAACGTGAAAAAAGTCATTATTATACCAAATTTGAGGATTTTAACTTCGAATCATAAAGCGACGTTTCGTATTTTTTAGACCCTAGAAAAGACGTATAAAGATGTTGCTTCCAATACAAATGATAAAAATTAATTGTTCATTAAAATTAACTAAAATGTTTCTGATTTTCGGTTTATATTACCGATGGAAGATGTACACGTAAAACCGTTCTAATCCGGCTGAAACGTCTATATATGCAATAAAACAGAACTTCTCCCCTTTTCAATACTCAGTATTTTAACGAGAAACAAATAGATAATTGAAAATTAAGTATTTAAAGTTATTTCTGATCAATTATGTGTTTGCATAATTTTTCTCGAATATATAAAGAAATAATAACAACAAAATGAAAATTCACAAAAACGTGGAAAAACGGCAAAATATTGCCTAATTCGATGATATTTTGTTCAAATCACATAAAGGAATAGGGGATGATAAAGGTCAAAATATTGCTAAATTCGATGATATTTAGTACAAAACAAAATGCAAGAAAACTTGGTTAAAAATGAAAAATTTGCGAAATTCTGAGATTTGAAGGCCAAATCACATATCGTGAGAAAACATGAAGTAGTATCGAAATATTGGTAAAAACGAATATATATATATGGATAATCACACTAAATGAAAAACGTGAAAAAAGTCATTATTATACCAAATTTGAGGATTTTAACTTCGAATCATAAAGCGACGTTTCGTATTTTTTAGACCCTAGAAAAGACGTATAAAGATGTTGCTTCGAATACAAATGATAAAAATCAATGTTTTTTCATTAAAATTAACTAAAATGTTTCTGATTTTCGGTTTATATTACCGATGGAAGATGTACACGTAAAACCATTTTAATCCGGCTGAAACGCCTATATATGCAATAAAAACAGAACTTCTCCCCCTTTCAATATCTAACTCAGTATTTTAACGAGAAACAAATAGATGATTGAAAATTAAGTATTTAAGGTTATTTTCTGATCAATTATGTGTTTGCATAATTTTTCTCGAATATTTAAAGAAATAATAACAATAAACTGAAAATTCACAAAAACGTGGAAAAACGGCAAAATATTGCCTAATTCGATGATATTTTGTTCAAATCACATCAAGGAATAGGGCATGATAAAGGTCAAAATATTGCTAAATTCGATGATATTTAGTACAAAACAAAATGCTAGAAAACTTGGTTAAAAATGCAAAATTTGCGAAATTCTGAGATTTGGAGGCCAAATCACATATCGTAAGAAAACATGAAGTAGTATCGAAATATTGGTAAAAACGAATATATATACGTATAATCACACTACATGAATAACGTGAAAAAAGTCTCTATATTACCATATTTGAGGATTTTAACTTCAAATTATAGAGCGAGGTTTCGTATTATTTAGATCCAAGAAAAGACATATGACAATGTTGTTTCAAATACAAATGATAAAAATCAAAATGTGTTTTCATTAGAATTAACTAAAATGTTCCTGATTTTCCGTTTATATTACCGATGGAAGATGTACACGTAAAACCGCTCTAATCCGGCTGAAACGTCGATATATGCAATAAAAACAGAACTTCTCCTCTTTCCAATATCTTACTCAGTATTTTAACGAGAAACAAATAGTTGATTGAAAATGAAGTGTTTAAGGTTAATTTTTAATCAATTATATGTTTACATCATTTTTATCGTATATTTAATGAATTAATAGCAATAAACTGATAATTCACAAAAAGTGGAAAACAGCAAAATATTGCCTAAATCGAGGATATTTTGTTTATATCACTTAAAGGAAAAGGGGATGATAAACGTCAAAATATTGCTGAATTCGATGATTTTTAGTACGAAACAAAATGCAAGAAAACTTGCATTGTATTGCTTAAAATGCATTATTATGCGAAAATCTGAGATTTGAAGGACATATCACATATCGTGATACTATATAAAATAGTATCGAAATACTGGTAAAAATGAATATATTTACGTAATATCAAACTACATTAAAAACGTGAAAAAAGTCATTATTATACCAAATTTGAGGATTTTAACTTCGAATCATAAAGCGACGTTTCCTATTTTTTAGACCCTAGAAAAGACGTATAAAGATGTTGTTTCCAATACAAATGATAAAAATCAATTTGTTTTCATTAAAATTAACTAAAATGTTTCTGATTTTCGGTTTATATTACCGATGGAAGATGTACACGTAAAACCGTTCTAATCCGGCTGAAACGTCTATATATGCAATAAAACAGAAATTCTCCCCTTTTCAATACTCAGTATTTTAACGAGAAACAAATAGATAATTGAAAATTAAGTATTTAAAGTTATTTTCTGATCAATTATGTGTTTGCATAATTTTTCTCGAATATATAAAGAAATAATAACAATAAAATGAAAATTCACAAAAACGTGGAAAAACGGCAAAATATTGCCTAATTCGATGATATTTTGTTCAAATCACATAAAAGAATAGGGGATGATAAAGGTCAAAATATTGCTAAATTCGATGATATTTAGTACAAAACAAAATGCAAGAAAACTTGGTTAAAAATGAAAAATTTGCGAAATTCTGAGATTTGAAGGCCAAATCACATATCGTGAGAAAACATGAAGTAGTATCGAAATATTGGTAAAAACGAATATATATATGGATAATCACACTAAATGAAAAACGTGAAAAAAGTCATTATTATACCAAATTTGAGGATTTTAACTTCGAATCATAAAGCGACGTTTCGTATTTTTTAGACCCTAGAAAAGACGTATAAATGTTGCTTCTAATACAAATGATAAAAATAAATGTGTTTTCATTAAAATTAACTAAAACGTTCCTGATTTTGGTTTATATTACCGATGGAAGATGTACGCGTAAAACCGTTCTAATCCGGCTGAAACGTCTATATATGCAATAAAAACAGAAATTCTCCCCTTTTCAATATCTTACTCAGTATTTTAACGAGAAACAAATAGTTGATTGAAAATGAAGTAATATAAGGTTATTTCTGATCAATTATGTGTTTGCATAATTTTTCTCGAATATTTAATGAAATAATAACAATAAACTGAAAATTCACAAAAACGTGGAAAAACGGCAAAATATTGCCTAATTCGATGATATTTTGTTTTAATCACATAAAGGAAAAGGTGATGATAAAGGTCAAAATATTGCTGAATTCGATGATTTTTAGTACGAAACAAAATGCAAGAAAACTTGCATTTTATTGCTTAAAAAGCAATATTATGCGAAATTCTGAGATTTGAAGGTCATATCACATATCGTGATACTACATAAAATAGTATCGAAATACTGGTAAAAATGAATATATTTACGTAATATCAAACTACATGAAAAACGTGAAAAAAGTCATTATTATACCAAATTTGAGGATTTTAACTTGGAATCATAAAGCGACGTTTCGTATTTTTTAGACCCTAGAAAAGACGTATAAAGATGTTGCTTCCAATACAAATGATAAAAATCAATGTGTTTTCATTAAAATTAACTAAAATGTTTCTGATTTTCGGTTTATATTACCGATGGAAGATGTACACGTAAAACCGTTCTAATCCGGCTGAAACGTCTATATATGCAATAAAACAGAAATTCTCCCCTTTTCAATACTCAGTATTTTAACGAGAAACAAATAGATAATTGAAAATTAAGTATTTAAAGTTATTTTCTGATCAATTATGTGTTTGCATAATTTTTCTCGAATATATAAAGAAATAATAACAATAAAATGAAAATTCACAAAAACGTGGAAAAACGGCAAAATATTGCCTAATTCGATGATATTTTGTTCAAATCACATAAAGGAATAGGGGATGATAAAGGTCAAAATATTGCTAAATTCGATGATATTTAGTACAAAACAAAATGCAAGAAAACTTGGTTAAAAATGAAAAATTTGCGAAATTCTGAGATTTGAAGGCCAAATCACATATCGTGAGAAAACATGAAGTAGTATCGAAATATTGGTAAAAACGAATATATATATGGATAATCACACTAAATGAAAAACGTGAAAAAAGTCATTATTATACCAAATTTGAGGATTTTAACTTCGAATCATAAAGCGACGTTTCGTATTTTTTAGACCCTAGAAAAGACGTATAAAGATGTTGCTTCGAATACAAATGATAAAAATCAATGTTTTTTCATTAAAATTAACTAAAATGTTTCTGATTTTCGGTTTATATTACCGATGGAAGATGTACACGTAAAACCATTTTAATCCGGCTGAAACGCCTATATATGCAATAAAAACAGAACTTCTCCCCCTTTCAATATCTAACTCAGTATTTTAACGAGAAACAAATAGATGATTGAAAATTAAGTATTTAAGGTTATTTTCTGATCAATTATGTGTTTGCATAATTTTTCTCGAATATTTAAAGAAATAATAACAATAAACTGAAAATTCACAAAAACGTGGAAAAACGGCAAAATATTGCCTAATTCGATGATATTTTGTTCAAATCACATCAAGGAATAGGGCATGATAAAGGTCAAAATATTGCTAAATTCGATGATATTTAGTACAAAACAAAATGCTAGAAAACTTGGTTAAAAATGCAAAATTTGCGAAATTCTGAGATTTGGAGGCCAAATCACATATCGTAAGAAAACATGAAGTAGTATCGAAATATTGGTAAAAACGAATATATATACGTATAATCACACTACATGAATAACGTGAAAAAAGTCTCTATATTACCATATTTGAGGATTTTAACTTCAAATTATAGAGCGAGGTTTCGTATTATTTAGATCCAAGAAAAGACATATGACAATGTTGTTTCAAATACAAATGATAAAAATCAAAATGTGTTTTCATTAGAATTAACTAAAATGTTCCTGATTTTCCGTTTATATTACCGATGGAAGATGTACACGTAAAACCGCTCTAATCCGGCTGAAACGTCGATATATGCAATAAAAACAGAACTTCTCCTCTTTCCAATATCTTACTCAGTATTTTAACGAGAAACAAATAGTTGATTGAAAATGAAGTGTTTAAGGTTAATTTTTAATCAATTATATGTTTACATCATTTTTATCGTATATTTAATGAATTAATAGCAATAAACTGATAATTCACAAAAAGTGGAAAACAGCAAAATATTGCCTAAATCGAGGATATTTTGTTTATATCACTTAAAGGAAAAGGGGATGATAAACGTCAAAATATTGCTGAATTCGATGATTTTTAGTACGAAACAAAATGCAAGAAAACTTGCATTGTATTGCTTAAAATGCATTATTATGCGAAAATCTGAGATTTGAAGGACATATCACATATCGTGATACTATATAAAATAGTATCGAAATACTGGTAAAAATGAATATATTTACGTAATATCAAACTACATTAAAAACGTGAAAAAAGTCATTATTATACCAAATTTGAGGATTTTAACTTCGAATCATAAAGCGACGTTTCCTATTTTTTAGACCCTAGAAAAGACGTATAAAGATGTTGTTTCCAATACAAATGATAAAAATCAATTTGTTTTCATTAAAATTAACTAAAATGTTTCTGATTTTCGGTTTATATTACCGATGGAAGATGTACACGTAAAACCGTTCTAATCCGGCTGAAACGTCTATATATGCAATAAAACAGAAATTCTCCCCTTTTCAATACTCAGTATTTTAACGAGAAACAAATAGATAATTGAAAATTAAGTATTTAAAGTTATTTTCTGATCAATTATGTGTTTGCATAATTTTTCTCGAATATATAAAGAAATAATAACAATAAAATGAAAATTCACAAAAACGTGGAAAAACGGCAAAATATTGCCTAATTCGATGATATTTTGTTCAAATCACATAAAAGAATAGGGGATGATAAAGGTCAAAATATTGCTAAATTCGATGATATTTAGTACAAAACAAAATGCAAGAAAACTTGGTTAAAAATGAAAAATTTGCGAAATTCTGAGATTTGAAGGCCAAATCACATATCGTGAGAAAACATGAAGTAGTATCGAAATATTGGTAAAAACGAATATATATATGGATAATCACACTAAATGAAAAACGTGAAAAAAGTCATTATTATACCAAATTTGAGGATTTTAACTTCGAATCATAAAGCGACGTTTCGTATTTTTTAGACCCTAGAAAAGACGTATAAAGATGTTGCTTCTAATACAAATGATAAAAATAAATGTGTTTTCATTAAAATTAACTAAAACGTTCCTGATTTTCGGTTTATATTACCGATGGAAGATGTACGCGTAAAACCGTTCTAATCCGGCTGAAACGTCTATATATGCAATAAAAACAGAAATTCTCCCCTTTTCAATATCTTACTCAGTATTTTAACGAGAAACAAATAGTTGATTGAAAATGAAGTAATATAAGGTTATTTTCTGATCAATTATGTGTTTGCATAATTTTTCTCGAATATTAATGAAATAATAACAATAAACTGAAAATTCACAAAAACGTGGAAAAACGGCAAAATATTGCCTAATTCGATGATATTTTGTTTTAATCACATAAAGGAAAAGGTGATGATAAAGGTCAAAATAT
Source organism: Procambarus clarkii (assembly GCF_040958095.1). Taxonomy (NCBI): domain Eukaryota; kingdom Metazoa; phylum Arthropoda; class Malacostraca; order Decapoda; family Cambaridae; genus Procambarus; species Procambarus clarkii. The sequence goes on along the minus strand of NC_091179.1, from coordinate 42,658,005 downwards.
TGCTGAATTCGATGATTTTTAGTACGAAACAAAATGCAAGAAAACTTGCATTTTATTGCTTAAAAAGCAATATTATGCGAAATTCTGAGATTTGAAGGTCATATCACATATCGTGATACTACATAAAATAGTATCGAAATACTGGTAAAAATGAATATATTTACGTAATATCAAACTACATGAAAAACGTGAAAAAAGTCATTATTATACCAAATTTGAGGATTTTAACTTGGAATCATAAAGCGACGTTTCGTATTTTTTAGACCCTAGAAAAGACGTATAAAGATGTTACTTCCAATACAAATGATAAAAATCAATGTGTTTTCATTAAAATTAACTAAAATGTTTCTGATTTTCGGTTTATATTACCGATGGAAGATGTACACGTAAAACCGTTCTAATCCGGCTGAAACGTCTATATATGCAATAAAACAGAAATTCTCCCCTTTTCAATACTCAGTATTTTAACGAGAAACAAATAGATAATTGAAAATTAAGTATTTAAAGTTATTTTCTTATCAATTATGTGTTTGCATAATTTTTCTCGAATATATAAAGAAATAATAACAATAAAATGAAAATTCACAAAAACGTGGAAAAACGGCAAAATATTGCCTAATTCGATGATATTTTGTTCAAATCACATAAAAGAATAGGGGATGATAAAGGTCAAAATATTGCTAAATTCGATGATATTTAGTACAAAACAAAATGCAAGAAAACTTGGTTAAAATTGAAAAATTTGCGAAATTCTGAGATTTGAAGGCCAAATCACATATCGTGAGAAAACATGAAGTAGTATCGAAATATTGGTAAAAACGAATATATATACGTATAATCACACTACATGAATAACGTGAAAAAAGTCACTATATTACCATATTTGAGGATTTTAATTTCAAATTATAGAGCGAGGTTTCGTATTATTTAGATCCAAGAATAGATATATGACAATGTTGTTTCAAATACAAATGATAAAAATCAATGTGTTTTCATTAGAATTAACTAAAATGTTCCTGATTTTCCGTTTATATTACCGATGGAAGATGTACACGTAAAACCGCTCTAATCCGGCTGAAACGTCGATATATGCAATAAAAACAGAACTTCTCTTTCCAATATCTTACTCAGTATTTTAACGAGAAACAAATAGTTGATTGAAAATGAAGTGTTTAAGGTTAATTTTTAATCAATTATATGTTTACATCATTTTTATCGTATATTTAATGAATTAATAGCAATAAACTGATAATTCACAAAAAGTGGAAAACAGCAAAATATTGCCTAAATCGAGGATATTTTGTTTATATCACTTAAAGGAAAAGGGGATGATAAACGTCAAAATATTGCTGAATTCGATGATTTTTAGTACGAAACAAAATGCAAGAAAACTTGTATTGTATTGCTTAAAATGCATTATTATGCGAAAATCTGAGATTTGAAGGACATATCACATATCGTGATACTATATAAAATAGTATCGAAATACTGGTAAAAATGAATATATTTACGTAATATCAAACTACATGAAAAACGTGAAAAAAGTCATTATTATTTGTCATTAAAATTTGAGGATTTTAACTTCGAATCATAACGCGACGTTTCGTATTTTTTAGACCCTAGAAAAGACGTATAAAGATGTTGCTTCTAATACAAATGATAAAAATAAATGTGTTTTCATTAAAATTAACTAAAATGTTTCTGATTTTCGGTTTATTACCGATGGAAGATGTACACATAAAACCGTTCTAATCCGGCTGAAACGTCTATATATGCAATAAAAACAGAACTTCTCCCCTTTTCAATATCTTACTCAGTATTTTAACGAGAAACAAATAGTGATTGAAAATGAAGTATTATAAGGTTATTTTCTGATCAATTATGTGTTTGCATTATTTTTCCTCGAATATTTAATGAAATAATAACAATAAACTGAAAATTCACAAAAACGTGGAAAAACGGCAAAATATTGCCTAATTCGATGATATTTTGTTTAAATCACATAAAGGAAAAGATGATAAAGGTCAAAAATATTGCTGAATTCGATGATTTTTAGTACGAAACAAAATGCAAGAAACTTGCATTTTATTGCTTAAAAAGCAATATTATGCGAAAATATGAGATTTGAAGGTCATATCACATATCGTGATCCTACATAAAATAGTATCGAAATACTGGTAAAAAGAATATATGTTACGTAATATCAAACTACATGAAAAACGTGAAAAAAGTCATTATTATACCAAATTTGAGGATTTTAACTTCGAATCATAGAGCGACGTTTCGTATTTTTTAGACCCTAGAAAAGACGTATAAAGATGTTGCTTCCAATACAAATGATAAAAATAAATGTGTTTTCATTAAAATTAACTAAAATGTTTCTGATTTTTGATTTATATTACCGATGGAAGATGTACACGTAAAACCGTTCTAATCCGGCTGAAACGTCTATATATGCAATAAAACAGAACTTCTCCCCTTTTCAGTACTCAGTATTTTAACGAGAAACAAATAGATAATTGAAAATTAAGTATTTAAAGTTATTTTCTGATCAATTATGTGTTTGCATAATTTTTCTCGAATATATAAAGAAATAATAACAAAAAAATTAAAATTCACAAAAACGTGGAAAAACGGCAAAATATTGCCTAATTCGATGATATTTTGTTTAAATCACATAAAGGAAAAGGTGATGATAAAGGTCAAAATATTGCTAAATTCGATGATATTTAGTACAAAACAAAATGCAAGAAAACTTGGTTAAATATACAAAATTTTCGAAATTCTGAGATTTGAAGGGCCAAATCACATATCGTGAGAAAACATGAAGTAGTATCGAAATATTGGTAAAAACGAATATATATACGTATAATCACACTACATGAATAACGTGAAAAAAGTCACTATATTACCATATATGAGGATTTTAACTTCAAATTATAGAGCGAGGTTTCGTATTATTTAGATCCAAGAAAAGATATATGACAATGTTGTTTCAAATACAAATGATAAAAATTAATGTGTTTTCATTAGAATTAACTAAAATGTTCCTGATTTTCCGTTTATATACCGATGGAAAATGTACACGTAAAACCGCTCTAATCCAGCTGAAAACGTCGATATATGCAATAAAACCAGAACTTCTACTCTTTCCAATATCTTACTCAGAATTTTAACGAGAAACAAATAGTTGATTGAAAATGAAGTGTTTAAGGTTAATTTTTAATCAATTACGTGTTTGCATCATTTTTATCGTATATTTAATGAATTAATAGCAATAAACTGAAAATTCACAAAACGTGGAAAAATAGCAAAATATTGCCTAATTCGATGATATTTTTGTTTATATCACTTAAAGGAAAAGGGATGATAAACGTCAAAATATTGCTGAATTCGATGATTTTAAGTACGAAACAAAATGCAAGAAAACTGGCATTGTATTGCCTAAAATGCAATATTATGCGAGAATCTGAGATTTGCAGGACATATCACATATCGCGATACTATATAAAATAGTATCGAAATACTGGTAAAAATGAATATATTTACGTAATATCAAACTACATGAAAAACGTGAAAAAAAATCATTATTATACCAAATTTGAGGATTTTAACTTCGAATCACAGAGCGACGTTTCGTAATTTTTAGACCCTAGAAAAGACGTATAAAGATGTTACTTCCAATACAAATGATAAAAATAAATGTGTTTTCATTAAAATTAACTAAAATGTCCCTGATTTTCGGTTTATATTACCGATGGATGATGTACACGTAAAACCGTTCTAATCCGGCTGAAACGCCTATATATGCAATAAAACAGAAATTCTCCCCTTTTCAATATCTTACTCAGTATTTTAACGAGAAACAAATAGTTGATTGAAAATGAAGTATTATAAGGTTATTTTCTGATCAATTATGAGTTTGCATAATTTTTCTCGAATATTTAATGAAATAATAACAATAAACTGAAAATTCACAAAAACGTGGAAAAACGGCCAAATATTGCCTAATTCGATGATATTTTGTTTAAATCACATAAAGGAAAAGAGATGATAAAGGTCAAATATTGCTGAATTCGATGATTTTTAGTACGAAACAAAATGAAAGAAAACTTGCATTTTATTGCTTAAAAAGCAATATTATGCGAAAATCTGAGATTTGAAGGTCATATCACATATCGTGATACTACATGAAATAGTATCGAAATACTGGTAAAAATGAATATATTTACGTAATATCAAAGTACATGAAAAACGTGAAAAAAGTCATTATTATACCAAATTTGAGGATTTTAACTTCGAATCATAGAGCGACGTTTCGTATTTTTAGACCCTACAAAAAACGTATAAAGATGTTGCTTCAAATACAAATGATAAAAATCAATATGTTTTCATTAAAATTAACTAAAATGTTTCTGATTTTCTGTTTATATTACCGATGGAAGATGTACACGTAAAACCGTTCTAATCCAGCTGAAACGTCTATATATGCAATAAAAACAGAACTTCTCCCCTTTTCAATATCTTACTCAGTATTTTAACGACGAACATATAGATGATTGAAAATTAAGTATTTAAGGTTATTTTCTGATCAATTATGTGTTTGCATAATTTTTCTCGAATATTTTTGATGAAATAATAACAATAAACTGAAAATTCACAAAACGTGGAAAAACGGCAAAATATTGCCTAATTCGATGAAATTTTGTTTAAATCACATAAAGGAAAACGTGATGATAAAAGTCAAAATATTGCTAAATTCGATGATATTTAGTACAAAAACAAAGTATAAGAAAACTTGGTTATATATGCATAATTTGCGAAATTCTGAGATTTGAAAGCCAAATCACATATCGTGAGAAAACATGAAGTAGTATCGAAATATTGGTAAAAACGAATATATATACGGATAATCACACTACATGAATAACGTGAAAAAAGTCACTATATTACCATATATGAGGATTTTAACTTCAAATTATAGAGCGAGGTTTCGTATTATTTAGATCCAAGAAAAGACATATGCAATGTTGTTTCAAACACAAATGATAAAAATCAATGTGTTTTCATTAGAATTAACTAAAATGTACCTGATTTTCCGTTTATATTACCGATGGAAGATGTACACGTTAAACCGCTCTAATCCGGCTGAAACGTCGATATATACAATAAAAACAGAACTTCTCCTCTTTCCAATATCTTAGTATTTTAACGAGAAAACAAATAGTTGATTGAAAATGAAGTGTTTAAGGTTAATTTTTAATCAATTATATGTTTGCATCATTTTTATCGTATATTTAATGAATTAATAGCAATAAACTGAAAATTCACAAAAACGTGGAAAAAAAGCAAAATATTGCCTAATTCGATGATATTTTGTTTATATCACATAAAGGAAAAGGGGATGATAAAGGTCAAAATATTGCTTAATTCGATGATTTTTAGTACGAAACAAAATGCAAGAAAACTGGCATTTTATTGATTAAAAGCAATATTATGCGAAAATCTGAGATTTGGACGGACATATCACATATCGTGATACTACTTAAAATAGTATCGTACATAAAAGACTACATAAAAGACGTCAAAATATTGCTGAATTCGATGATTTTTAGTACGAAACAAAATGCAAGAAAACTTGCATTTTTATTGCTTAAAATGCAATATTATGCGAAAATCTGAGATTAAAGGCCAAATCACATATCGTGAGAAAACATGAAGTAGTATCGAAATATTGGTAAAAAACGAATATATATACGGATAATCACACTACATGAATAACGTGAAAAAAGTCACTATATTACCATATATGAGGATTTTAAGTTCAAATTATAGAGCGAGGTTTCGTATTATTTAGATCCAAGAAAAGACATATGACAATGTTGTTTCAAATACAAATGATAAAAATCAATGTGTTTTCATTAGAATTAACTAAAATGTACCTGATTTTCCGATTATATTACCGATGGAGATGTACACGTAACACCGCTCTAATCCGGCTGAAACGTCTATATATGCAATAAAAACAGAAATTCTCCCCTTTTCAATATCTTACTCAGTATTTTAACGAGAAACAAATAGTTGATTGAAAATGAAGTAATATAAGGTTATTTTCTGATCAATTATGTGTTTGCATAATTTTTCTCGAATATTTAATGAAATAATAACAATAAACTGAAAATTCACAAAACGTGGAAAAACGGCAAAATATTGCCTAATTCGATGATATTTTGTTTAAATCACATAAAGGAAAAGGAGATGATAAAGGTCAAAATATTGCTGAATTCGATGATATTTAGTACGAAACAAAATGCAAGAAAACTTGCATTTTATTGCTTAAAAGCAATATTATGCGAAAATCTGAGATTTGAAGGTCATATCACATATCGTGATACTACATAAAATAGTATCGAAATACTGGTAAAAATGAATTATATTTACGTAATATCAAACTTCATGAAAACGTGAAAAAAGTCATTATTATACCAAATTTGAGGATTTTAACTTCGAATCACAGAGCGACGTTTCGTAATTTTTAGACCCTAGAAAAGACGTATAAAGATGTTGCTTCCAATACAAATGATAAAAATCAATATGTTTTCATTAAAATTAACTAAAATGTTTCTGATTTTCGGTTTATATTACCGATGGAAGATGTACACGTAAAACCGTTTCTAATCCAGCTGAAACGTCTATATATGCAATAAAAACAGAACTTCTCCCCTTTTCAATATCTTACTCAGTATTTTAACGAGAAACATATAGATGATTGAAAATTAAGTATTTAAGGTTATTTTCTGATCAATTATGTGTTTGCATAATTTTTCTCGAATATTAATGAAATAATAACAATAAACTGAAAATTCACAAAAACGGGGAAAAACGGCAAAATATTGCCTAATTCGATGATATTTTGTTTAAATCACATAAAGGAATAGGTGATGATTAAAGGTCAAAATATTGCTAAATTCGATGATATTTAGTACAAAACAAAGTGCTAGAAAACTTGGTTAAAATATGCATAATTTGCGAAATTCTGAGATTTGAAGGCCAACTCACATATCGTGAGAAAACATGAAGTAGTATCGAAATATTGGTAAAAACGAATATATATACGGATAATCACACTACATGAATAACGTGAAAAAAGTCATCTATATTACCATATATGAGGATTTTAAGTTCAAATTATAGAGCGAGGTTTCGTATTATTTTAGATCCAAGAAAAGACATATGACAATGTTGTTTTCAAATACAAATGATAAAAATCAATGTGTTTTCATTAGAATTAACTAAAATGTACCTGATTTTCCGATTATATTACCGATGGAAGATGTACACGTAAAACCGCTCTAATCCGGCTGAAACGTCTATATATGCAATAAAAACAGAACTTCTCCCCTTTTCAATATCTTACTCAGTATTTTAACGAGAAACATATAGATGATTGAAAATGAAGTATTAAGGTTATTTTCTGATCAATTATGTGTTTGCATAATTTTTCTCGAATATTTAATGAAATAATAATAAACTGAAAATTCAAAAAACCGTGGAAAAAACGCACAAAATATTGCCTAATTCGATGATATTTTGTTTAAATCACATAAAGGAAAGGTGATGATAAAGGTCAAAATATTGCTGAATTCGATGATTTTAGTACGAAACAAAATGCAAGAAAACTTGCATTTTATTGCTTAAAAAGCAATATTATGCGAAAATCTGAGATTTGAAGGTCATATCACATATCGTGATACTACATAAAATAGTATCGAAATACTGGTAAAAAATGAATATATTTACGTAATATCAAACTACATGAAAAACGTGAAAAAAGTCATTATTATACCAAATTTGAGGATTTTAACTTCGAATCATAAAGCGACGTTTCGTATTTTTTAGACCCTATAAAAGACGTATAAAGATGTTGCTTCCAATACAAATGATATAAATCAATGTGTTTTCATTAAAACTAACTAAAAATGTTCCTGATTTTCGGTTTATATTACCGATGGAAGATGTACACGTAAAAGCGTTCTAATCCGGCTGAAACGTCTATATATGCAATAAAAACAGAACTTCTCCCCTTTTCAATACTCAGTATTTTAACGAGAAACAAATAGATAATTGAAAATTAAGTATTTAAAGTTATTTTCTGATCAATTATGTGTTTGCATAATTTTTCTCGAATATATAAAGAAATAATAACAATAAAATGAAAATTCACAAAAACGTGGAAAAACGGCAAAATATTGCCTAATTCGATGATATTTTGTCAAATCACATAAAGGAATAGGGGATGATAAAGGTCAAAATATTGCTAAATTCGATGATATTTAGTACAAAACAAAATGCAAGAAAACTTGGTTAAAAATAAAAAATTTGCGAAATTCTGAGATTTGAAGGCCAAATCACATATCGTGAGAAAACATGAAGTAGTATCGAAATATTGGTAAAAACGAATATATATACGTATAATCACACTACATGAATAACGTGAAAAAAGTCACTATATTACCATATTTGAGGATTTTAATTTCAAATTATAGAGCGAGGTTTCGTATTATTTAGATCCAAGAAAAGATATATGACAATGTTGTTTCAAATACAAATGATAAAAATCAATGTGTTTTCATTAGAATTAACTAAAATGTTCCTGATTTTCCGTTTATATTACCGATGGAAGATGTACACGTAAAACCGCTCTAATCCGGCTGAAACGTCGATATATGCAATAAAAACAGAACTTCTCCTCTTTCATTGGAAAGAGGAGAAGTACATGTACACATGCATGTACACACTGCACGTACACATCTTACTCAGTGTTTTAACGAGAAACAAATAATTGATTGAAAATGAAGTGTCTAAGGTTAATTTTTAATCAATTATGTGTTTGCATCATTTTTATCGTATATTTAATGAATTAATTGCAATAAACTGAAAATTCACAAAACGTGGAAAAACAGCAAAATATTGCCTAATTCGATGATATTTTGTTTATATCACATAAAGGAAAGGGGATGATAAACGTCAAAATATTGCTGAATTCGATGATTTTTAGTACGAAACAAAATGCAAGAAAACTTGCATTTTATTGCTTAAAATGCAATATTATGCGAAAATCTGAGATTTGAAGGTCATATCACATATCGTGATACTACATAAAATACTATCGAAATACTGGTAAAAATGAATATATTTACGTAATATCAAACTACATGAAAACGTGAAAAAATTCATTGTTATACCAAATTTGAGGATTTTAACTTCGAATCATAAAGCGACGTTTCGTATTTTTTAGACCCTAGAAAAGACGTATAAAGATGTTGCTTCGAATACAAATGATAAAAATCAATGTGTTTTCATTAAAATTAACTAAAATGTTTCTGATTTTCGGTTTATATTACCGATGGAAGATGTACACGTAAAACCGTTTTAATCCGGCTGAAACGTCTATATATGCAATAAAAACAGAACTTCTCCCCTTTTCAATATCTTACTCAGTATTTTAACGAGAAACAAATAGATGATTGAAAATTAAGTATTTAAGGCTATTTTCTGATCAATTATGTGTTTGCATAATTTTTCTCGAATATATAAAGAAATAATAACAATAAAATGAAAATTCACAAAAAAGTGGAAAAACGGCAAAATATTGCCTAATTCGATGATATTTTGTTCAAATCACATCAAGGAATAGGGGATGATAAAGGTCAAAATATTGCTAAATTCGATGATATTTAGTACAAAACAAAATGCTAGAAAACTTGGTTAAAAATGCAAAATTTGCGAAATTCTGAGATTTGAAGGCCAACTCACATATCGTGAGAAAACATGAAGTAGTATCGAAATATTGGTAAAAACGAATATATATACGTATAATCACACTACATGAATAACGTGAAAAAAGTCTCTATATTACCATATTTGAGGATTTTAACTTCAAATTATAGAGCGAGGTTTCGTATTATTTAGATCCAAGAAAAGACATATGACAATGTTGTTTCAAATACAAATGATAAAAATCAATGTGTTTTCATTAGAATTAACTAAAATGTTCCTGATTTTCCGTTTATATTACCGATGGAAGATGTACACGTAAAACCGCTCTAATCCGGCTGAAACGTCGATATATGCAATTAAAACAGAACTTCTCCTCTTTCCAATATCTTACTCAGTATTTTAACGAGAAACAAATAGTTGATTGAAAATGAAGTGTTTAAGGTTAATTTTTAATCAATTATGTGTTTGAATCATTTTTATCGTATATTTAATGAATTAATAGCAATAAACTGAAAATTCACAAAAACGTGGAAAAACAAGCAAAATATTGCCTAATTCGATGATATTTTGTTTAAATCACATAAAGGAAAAGGTGATGATAAAGGTCAAAATATTGCTGAATTCGATGATTTTTAGTACGAAACAAAATGCAAGAAAACTTGCATTTTATTGCTTAAAAAGCAATATTATGCGAAAATCGGAGATTTGAAGGTCATATCACATATCGTGATACTACATAAAATAGTATCGAAATACTGGTAAAAATGAATATATTTACGTAATATCAAACTACATGAAAAACGTGAAAAAAGTCATTATTATACCAAATTTGAGGATTTTAACTTCGAATCATAAAGCGACGTTTCGTATTTTTTAGACCCTAGAAAAGACGTATAAAGATGTTGCTTCCAATACAAATGATAAAAATTAATGTGTTTTCATTAAAATTAACTAAAATGTTTCTGATTTTCGGTTTATATTACCGATAGGAAGATGTACACGTAAAACCGTTCTAATCCGGCTGAAACGTCTATATATGCAATAAAACAGAACTTCTCCCCTTTTCAATACTCAGTATTTTAACGAGAAACAAATAGATAATTGAAAATTAAGTATTTAAAGTTATTTTCTGATCAATTATGTGTTTGCATAATTTTTCTCGAATATATAAAGAAATAATAACAACAAAATGAAAATTCACAAAACGTGGAAAAACGGCAAAATATTGCCTAATTCGATGATATTTTGTTCAAATCACATAAAGGAATAGGGGATGATAAAGGTCAAAATATTGCTAAATTCGATGATATTTAGTACAAAACAAAATGCAAGAAAACTTGGTTAAAAATGAAAAATTTGCGAAATTCTGAGATTTGAAGGCCAAATCACATATCGTGAGAAAACATGAAGTAGTATCGAAATATTGGTAAAAACGAATATATATATGGATAATCACACTAAATGAAAAACGTGAAAAAAGTCATTATTATACCAAATTTGAGGATTTTAACTTCGAATCATAAAGCGACGTTTCGTATTTTTTAGACCCTAGAAAAGACGTATAAAGATGTTGCTTCGAATACAAATGATAAAAATCAATGTTTTTTCATTAAAATTAACTAAAATGTTTCCTGATTTTCGGTTTATATTACCGATGGAAGATGTACACGTAAAACCATTTTAATCCGGCTGAAACGCCTATATATGCAATAAAAACAGAACTTCTCCCCCTTTCAATATCTAACTCAGTATTTTAACGAGAAACAAATAGATGATTGAAAATTAAGTATTTAAGGTTATTTTCTGATCAATTATGTGTTTGCATAATTTTTCTCGAATATTTAAAGAAATAATAACAATAAACTGAAAATTCACAAAAACGTGGAAAAACGGCAAAATATTGCCTAATTCGATGATATTTTGTTCAAATCACATCAAGGAATAGGGCATGATAAAGGTCAAAATATTGCTAAATTCGATGATATTTAGTACAAAACAAAATGCTAGAAAACTTGGTTAAAAATGCACAAATTTGCGAAATTCTGAGATTTGGAGGCCAAATCACATATCGTAAGAAAACATGAAGTAGTATCGAAATATTGGTAAAAACGAATATATATACGTATAATCACACTACATGAATAACGTGAAAAAAGTCTCTATATTACCATATTTGAGGATTTTAACTTCAAATTATAGAGCGAGGTTTCGTATTATTTAGATCCAAGAAAAGACATATGACAATGTTGTTTCAAATACAAATGATAAAAATCAAATGTGTTTTCATTAGAATTAACTAAAATGTTCCTGATTTTCCGTTTATATTACCGATGGAAGATGTACACGTAAAACCGCTCTAATCCGGCTGAAACGTCGATATATGCAATAAAAACAGAACTTCTCCTCTTTCCAATATCTTACTCAGTATTTTAACGAGAAACAAATAGTTGATTGAAAATGAAGTGTTTAAGGTTAATTTTTAATCAATTATATGTTTACATCATTTTTATCGTATATTTAATGAATTAATAGCAATAAACTGATAATTCACAAAAAGTGGAAAACAGCAAAATATTGCCTAAATCGAGGATATTTTGTTTATATCACTTAAAGGAAAAGGGGATGATAAACGTCAAAATATTGCTGAATTCGATGATTTTTAGTACGAAACAAAATGCAAGAAAACTTGCATTGTATTGCTTAAAATGCATTATTATGCGAAAATCTGAGATTTGAAGGACATATCACATATCGTGATACTATATAAAATAGTATCGAAATACTGGTAAAAATGAATATATTTACGTAATATCAAACTACATTAAAAACGTGAAAAAAGTCATTATTATACCAAATTTGAGGATTTTAACTTCGAATCATAAAGCGACGTTTCCTATTTTTTAGACCCTAGAAAAGACGTATAAAGATGTTGTTTCCAATACAAATGATAAAAATCAATTTGTTTTCATTAAAATTAACTAAAATGTTTCTGATTTTCGGTTTATATTACCGATGGAAGATGTACACGTAAAACCGTTCTAATCCGGCTGAAACGTCTATATATGCAATAAAACAGAAATTCTCCCCTTTTCAATACTCAGTATTTTAACGAGAAACAAATAGATAATTGAAAATTAAGTATTTAAAGTTATTTTCTGATCAATTATGTGTTTGCATAATTTTTCTCGAATATATAAAGAAATAATAACAATAAAATGAAAATTCACAAAAACGTGGAAAAACGGCAAAATATTGCCTAATTCGATGATATTTTGTTCAAATCACATAAAAGAATAGGGGATGATAAAGGTCAAAATATTGCTAAATTCGATGATATTTAGTACAAAACAAAATGCAAGAAAACTTGGTTAAAAATGAAAAATTTGCGAAATTCTGAGATTTGAAGGCCAAATCACATATCGTGAGAAAACATGAAGTAGTATCGAAATATTGGTAAAAACGAATATATATATGGATAATCACACTAAATGAAAAACGTGAAAAAAGTCATTATTATACCAAATTTGAGGATTTTAACTTCGAATCATAAAGCGACGTTTCGTATTTTTAGACCCTAGAAAAGACGTATAAAGATGTTGCTTCTAATACAAATGATAAAAATAAATGTGTTTTCATTAAAATTAACTAAAACGTTCCTGATTTTTGGTTTATATTACCGATGGAAGATGTACGCGTAAAACCGTTCTAATCCGGCTGAAACGTCTATATATGCAATAAAAACAGAAATTCTCCCCTTTTCAATATCTTACTCAGTATTTTAACGAGAAACAAATAGTTGATTGAAAATGAAGTAATATAAGGTTATTTTCTGATCAATTATGTGTTTGCATAATTTTTCTCGAATATTTAATGAAATAATAACAATAAACTGAAAATTCACAAAAACGTGGAAAAAACGGCAAAATATTGCCTAATTCGATGATATTTTGTTTTAATCACATAAAGGAAAAGGTGATGATAAAGGTCAAAATATTGCTGAATTCGATGATTTTTAGTACGAAACAAAATGCAAGAAAACTTGCATTTTATTGCTTAAAAAGCAATATTATGCGAAATTCTGAGATTTGAAGGTCATATCACATATCGTGATACTACATAAAATAGTATCGAAATACTGGTAAAAATGAATATATTTACGTAATATCAAACTACATGAAAAACGTGAAAAAAGTCATTATTATACCAAATTTGAGGATTTTAACTTGGAATCATAAAGCGACGTTTCGTATTTTTTAGACCCTAGAAAAGACGTATAAAGATGTTGCTTCCAATACAAATGATAAAAATCAATGTGTTTTCATTAAAATTAACTAAAATGTTTCTGATTTTCGGTTTATATTACCGATGGAAGATGTACACGTAAAACCGTTCTAATCCGGCTGAAACGTCTATATATGCAATAAAACAGAAATTCTCCCCTTTTCAATACTCAGTATTTTAACGAGAAACAAATAGATAATTGAAAATTAAGTATTTAAAGTTATTTTCTGATCAATTATGTGTTTGCATAATTTTTCTCGAATATATAAAGAAATAATAACAATAAAATGAAAATTCACAAAAACGTGGAAAAACGGCAAAATATTGCCTAATTCGATGATATTTTGTTCAAATCACATAATGGAATAGGGGATGATAAAGGTCAAAATATTGCTAAATTCGATGATATTTAGTACAAAACAAAATGCAAGAAAACTTGGTTAAAAATGAAAAATTTGCGAAATTCTGAGATTTGAAGGCCAAATCACATATCGTGAGAAAACATGAAGTAGTATCGAAATATTGGTAAAAACGAATATATATATGGATAATCACACTAAATGAAAAACGTGAAAAAAGTCATTATTATACCAAATTTGAGGATTTTAACTTCGAATCATAAAGCGACGTTTCGTATTTTTTAGACCCTAGAAAAGACGTATAAAGATGTTGCTTCGAATACAAATGATAAAAATCAATGTTTTTTCATTAAAATTAACTAAAATGTTTCTGATTTTCGGTTTATATTACCGATGGAAGATGTACACGTAAAACCATTTTAATCCGGCTGAAACGCCTATATATGCAATAAAAACAGAACTTCTCCCCCTTTCAATATCTAACTCAGTATTTTAACGAGAAACAAATAGATGATTGAAAATTAAGTATTTAAGGTTATTTCTGATCAATTATGTGTTTGCATAATTTTTCTCGAATATTTAAAGAAATAATAACAATAAACTGAAAATTCACAAAAACGTGGAAAAACGGCAAAATATTGCCTAATTCGATGATATTTTGTTCAAATCACATCAAGGAATAGGGCATGATAAAGGTCAAAATATTGCTAAATTCGATGATATTTAGTACAAAACAAAATGCTAGAAAACTTGGTTAAAAATGCAAAATTTGCGAAATTCTGAGATTTGGAGGCCAAATCACATATCGTAAGAAAACATGAAGTAGTATCGAAATATTGGTAAAAACGAATATATATACGTATAATCACACTACATGAATAACGTGAAAAAAGTCTCTATATTACCATATTTGAGGATTTTAACTTCAAATTATAGAGCGAGGTTTCGTATTATTTAGATCCAAGAAAAGACATATGACAATGTTGTTTCAAATACAAATGATAAAAATCAAAATGTGTTTTCATTAGAATTAACTAAAATGTTCCTGATTTTCCGTTTATATTACCGATGGAAGATGTACACGTAAAACCGCTCTAATCCGGCTGAAACGTCGATATATGCAATAAAAACAGAACTTCTCCTCTTTCCAATATCTTACTCAGTATTTTAACGAGAAACAAATAGTTGATTGAAAATGAAGTGTTTAAGGTTAATTTTTAATCAATTATATGTTTACATCATTTTTATCGTATATTTAATGAATTAATAGCAATAAACTGATAATTCACAAAAAGTGGAAAACAGCAAAATATTGCCTAAATCGAGGATATTTTGTTTATATCACTTAAAGGAAAAGGGGATGATAAACGTCAAAATATTGCTGAATTCGATGATTTTTAGTACGAAACAAAATGCAAGAAAACTTGCATTGTATTGCTTAAAATGCATTATTATGCGAAAATCTGAGATTTGAAGGACATATCACATATCGTGATACTATATAAAATAGTATCGAAATACTGGTAAAAATGAATATATTTACGTAATATCAAACTACATTAAAAACGTGAAAAAAGTCATTATTATACCAAATTTGAGGATTTTAACTTCGAATCATAAAGCGACGTTTCCTATTTTTTAGACCCTAGAAAAGACGTATAAAGATGTTGTTTCCAATACAAATGATAAAAATCAATTTGTTTTCATTAAAATTAACTAAAATGTTTCTGATTTTCGGTTTATATTACCGATGGAAGATGTACACGTAAACCGTTCTAATCCGGCTGAAACGTCTATATATGCAATAAAACAGAAATTCTCCCCTTTTCAATACTCAGTATTTTAACGAGAAACAAATAGATAATTGAAAATTAAGTATTTAAAGTTATTTTCTGATCAATTATGTGTTTGCATAATTTTTCTCGAATATATAAAGAAATAATAACAATAAAATGAAAATTCACAAAAACGTGGAAAAACGGCAAAATATTGCCTAATTCGATGATATTTTGTTCAAATCACATAAAAGAATAGGGGATGATAAAGGTCAAAATATTGCTAAATTCGATGATATTTAGTACAAAACAAAATGCAAGAAAACTTGGTTAAAAATGAAAAATTTGCGAAATTCTGAGATTTGAAGGCCAAATCACATATCGTGAGAAAACATGAAGTAGTATCGAAATATTGGTAAAACGAATATATATATGGATAATCACACTAAATGAAAAACGTGAAAAAAGTCATTATTATACCAAATTTGAGGATTTTAACTTCGAATCATAAAGCGACGTTTCGTATTTTTTAGACCCTAGAAAAGACGTATAAAGATGTTGCTTCTAATACAAATGATAAAAATAAATGTGTTTTCATTAAAATTAACTAAAACGTTCCTGATTTTCGGTTTATATTACCGATGGAAGATGTACGCGTAAAACCGTTCTAATCCGGCTGAAACGTCTATATATGCAATAAAAACAGAAATTCTCCCCTTTTCAATATCTTACTCAGTATTTTAACGAGAAACAAATAGTTGATTGAAAATGAAGTAATATAAGGTTATTTTCTGATCAATTATGTGTTTGCATAATTTTTCTCGAATATATAATGAAATAATAACAATAACTGAAAATTCACAAAAACGTGGAAAAACGGCAAAATATTGCCTAATTCGATGATATTTTGTTTTAATCACATAAAGGAAAAGGTGATGATAAAGGTCAAAATATTGCTGAATTCGATGATTTTTAGTACGAAACAAAATGCAAGAAAACTTGCATTTTATTGCTTAAAAAGCAATATTATGCGAAATTCTGAGATTTGAAGGTCATATCACATATCGTGATACTACATAAAATAGTATCGAAATACTGGTAAAAATGAATATATTTACGTAATATCAAACTACATGAAAAACGTGAAAAAAGTCATTATTATACCAAATTTGAGGATTTTAACTTGGAATCATAAAGCGACGTTTCGTATTTTTTAGACCCTAGAAAAGACGTATAAAGATGTTACTTCCAATACAAATGATAAAAATCAATGTGTTTTCATTAAAATTAACTAAAATGTTTCTGATTTTCGGTTTATATTACCGATGGAAGATGTACACGTAAAACCGTTCTAATCCGGCTGAAACGTCTATATATGCAATAAAACAGAAATTCTCCCCTTTTCAATACTCAGTATTTTAACGAGAAACAAATAGATAATTGAAAATTAAGTATTTAAAGTTATTTTCTTATCAATTATGTGTTTGCATAATTTTTCTCGAATATATAAAGAAATAATAACAATAAAATGAAAATTCACAAAAACGTGGAAAAAACGGCAAAATATTGCCTAATTCGATGATATTTTGTTCAAATCACATAAAAGAATAGGGGATGATAAAGGTCAAAATATTGCTAAATTCGATGATATTTAGTACAAAACAAAATGCAAGAAAACTTGGTTAAAATTGAAAAATTTGCGAAATTCTGAGATTTGAAGGCCAAATCACATATCGTGAGAAAACATGAAGTAGTATCGAAATATTGGTAAAAACGAATATATATACGTATAATCACACTACATGAATAACGTGAAAAAAGTCACTATATTACCATATTTGAGGATTTTAATTTCAAATTATAGAGCGAGGTTTCGTATTATTTAGATCCAAGAATAGATATATGACAATGTTGTTTCAAATACAAATGATAAAAATCAATGTGTTTTCATTAGAATTAACTAAAATGTTCCTGATTTTCCGTTTATATTACCGATGGAAGATGTACACGTAAAACCGCTCTAATCCGGCTGAAACGTCGATATATGCAATAAAAACAGAACTTCTCTTTCCAATATCTTACTCAGTATTTTAACGATAAACAAATAGTTGATTGAAAATGAAGTGTTTAAGGTTAATTTTTAATCAATTATATGTTTACATCATTTTTATCGTATATTTAATGAATTAATAGCAATAAACTGATAATTCACAAAAAGTGGAAAACAGCAAAATATTGCCTAAATCGAGGATATTTTGTTTATATCACTTAAAGGAAAAGGGGATGATAAACGTCAAAATATTGCTGAATTCGATGATTTTTAGTACGAAACAAAATGCAAGAAAACTTGTATTGTATTGCTTAAAATGCATTATTATGCGAAAATCTGAGATTTGAAGGACATATCACATATCGTGATACTATATAAAATAGTATCGAAATACTGGTAAAAATGAATATATTTACGTAATATCAAACTACATGAAAAACGTGAAAAAAGTCATTATTATTTGTCATTAAAATTTGAGGATTTTAACTTCGAATCATAACGCGACGTTTCGTATTTTTTAGACCCTAGAAAAGACGTATAAAGATGTTGCTTCTAATACAAATGATAAAATAAATGTGTTTTCATTAAAATTAACTAAAATGTTTCTGATTTTCGGTTTACATTACCGATGGAAGATGTACACATAAAACCGTTCTAATCCGGCTGAAACGTCTATATATGCAATAAAAACAGAACTTCTCCCCTTTTCAATATCTTACTCAGTATTTTAACGAGAAACAAATAGTTGATTGAAAATGAAGTATTATAAGGTTATTTTCTGATCAATTATGTGTTTGCATAATTTTTCTCGAATATTTAATGAAATAATAACAATAAACTGAAAATTCACAAAAACGTGGAAAAACGGCAAAATATTGCCTAATTCGATGATATTTTGTTTAAATCACATAAAGGTAAAGATGATAAAGGTCAAAATATTGCTGAATTCGATGATTTTTAGTACGAAACAAAATGCAAGAAAACTTGCATTTTATTGCTTAAAAAGCAATATTATGCGAAAATATGAGATTTGAAGGTCATATCACATATCGTGATACTACATAAAATAGTATCGAAATACTGGTAAAAATGAATATATTTACGTAATATCAAACTACATGAAAAACGTGAAAAAAGTCATTATTATACCAAATTTGAGGATTTTAACTTCGAATCATAGAGCGACGTTTCGTATTTTTTAGACCCTAGAAAAGACGTATAAAGATGTTGCTTCCAATACAAATGATAAAAATAAATGTGTTTTCATTAAAATTAACTAAAATGTTTCTGATTTTCGATTTATATTACCGATGGAAGATGTACACGTAAAACCGTTCTAATCCGGCTGAAACGTCTATATATGCAATAAAACAGAACTTCTCCCCTTTTCAGTACTCAGTATTTTAACGAGAAACAAATAGATAATTGAAAATTAAGTATTTAAAGTTATTTTCTGATCAATTATGTGTTTGCATAATTTTTCTCGAATATATAAAGAAATAATAACAAAAAAATTAAAATTCACAAAAACGTGGAAAAACGGCAAAATATTGCCTAATTCGATGATATTTTGTTTAAATCACATAAAGGAAAAGGTGATGATAAAGGTCAAAATATTGCTAAATTCGATGATATTTAGTACAAAACAAAATGCAAGAAAACTTGGTTAAATATACAAAATTTTCGAAATTCTGAGATTTGAAGGCCAAATCACATATCGTGAGAAAACATGAAGTAGTATCGAAATATTGGTAAAAACGAATATATATACGTATAATCACACTACATGAATAACGTGAAAAAAGTCACTATATTACCATATATGAGGATTTTAACTTCAAATTATAGAGCGAGGTTTCGTATTATTTAGATCCAAGAAAAGATATATGACAATGTTGTTTCAAATACAAATGATAAAAATTAATGTGTTTTCATTAGAATTAACTAAAATGTTCCTGATTTTCCGTTTATATTACCGATGGAAAATGTACACGTAAAACCGCTCTAATCCAGCTGAAACGTCGATATATGCAATAAAACCAGAACTTCTACTCTTTCCAATATCTTACTCAGTATTTTAACGAGAAACAAATAGTTGATTGAAAATGAAGTGTTTAAGGTTAATTTTTAATCAATTACGTGTTTGCATCATTTTTATCGTATATTTAATGAATTAATACCAATAAACTGAAAATTCACAAAAACGTGGAAAAATAGCAAAATATTGCCTAATTCGATGATATTTTGTTTATATCACTTAAAGGAAAAGGGGATGATAAACGTCAAAATATTGCTGAATTCGATGATTTTAAGTACGAAACAAAATGCAAGAAAACTGGCATTGTATTGCCTAAAATGCAATATTATGCGAGAATCTGAGATTTGCAGGACATATCACATATCGCGATACTATATAAAATAGTATCGAAATACTGGTAAAAATGAATATATTTACGTAATATCAAACTACATGAAAAACGTGAAAAAAATCATTATTATACCAAATTTGAGGATTTTAACTTCGAATCACAGAGCGACGTTTCGTAATTTTTAGACCCTAGAAAAGACGTATAAAGATGTTACTTCCAATACAAATGATAAAAATAAATGTGTTTTCATTAAAATTAACTAAAATGTCCCTGATTTTCGGTTTATATTACCGATGGATGATGTACACGTAAAACCGTTCTAATCCGGCTGAAACGTCTATATATGCAATAAAAACAGAAATTCTCCCCTTTTCAATATCTTACTCAGTATTTTAACGAGAAACAAATAGTTGATTGAAAATGAAGTATTATAAGGTTATTTTCTGATCAATTATGTGTTTGCATAATTTTTCTCGAATATTTAATGAAATAATAACAATAAACTGAAAATTCACAAAAACGTGGAAAAACGGCCAAATATTGCCTAATTCGATGATATTTTGTTTAAATCACATAAAGGAAAAGGAGATGATAAAGGTCAAAATATTGCTGAATTCGATGATTTTTAGTACGAAACAAAATGAAAGAAAACTTGCATTTTATTGCTTAAAAAGCAATATTATGCGAAAATCTGAGATTTGAAGGTCATATCACATATCGTGATACTACATGAAATAGTATCGAAATACTGGTAAAAATGAATATATTTACGTAATATCAACGTACATGAAAAACGTGAAAAAAGTCATTATTATACCAAATTTGAGGATTTTAACTTCGAATCATAGAGCGACGTTTCGTATTTTTTAGACCCTAGAAAAGACGTATAAAGATGTTGCTTCAAATACAAATGATAAAAATCAATATGTTTTCATTAAAATTAACTAAAATGTTTCTGATTTTCTGTTTATATTACCGATGGAAGATGTACACGTAAAACCGTTCTAATCCAGCTGAAACGTCTATATATGCAATAAAAACAGAACTTCTCCCCTTTTCAATATCTTACTCAGTATTTTAACGACGAACATATAGATGATTGAAAATTAAGTATTTAAGGTTATTTTCTGATCAATTATGTGTTTGCATAATTTTTCTCGAATATTTTTGATGAAATAATAACAATAAACTGAAAATTCACAAAAACGTGGAAAAACGGCAAAATATTGCCTAATTCGATGAAATTTTGTTTAAATCACATAAAGGAAAACGTGATGATAAAAGTCAAAATATTGCTAAATTCGATGATATTTAGTACAAAACAAAGTATAAGAAAACTTGGTTATATATGCATAATTTGCGAAATTCTGAGATTTGAAAGCCAAATCACATATCGTGAGAAAACATGAAGTAGTATCTAAATATTGGTAAAAACGAATATATATACGGATAATCACACTACATGAATAACGTGAAAAAAGTCACTATATTACCATATATGAGGATTTTAACTTCAAATTATAGAGCGAGGTTTCGTATTATTTAGATCCAAGAAAAGACATATGACAATGTTGTTTCAAACACAAATGATAAAAATCAATGTGTTTTCATTAGAATTAACTAAAAGGTACCTGATTTTCCGTTTATATTACCGATGGAAGATGTACACGTAAAACCGCTCTAATCCGGCTGAAACGTCGATATATACAATAAAAACAGAACTTCTCCTCTTTCCAATATCTTAGTATTTTAACGAGAAACAAATAGTTGATTGAAAATGAAGTGTTTAAGGTTAATTTTTAATCAATTATATGTTTGCATCATTTTTATCGTATATTTAATGAATTAACAGCAATAAACTGAAAATTCACAAAAACGTGGAAAAAAGCAAAATATTGCCTAATTCGATGATATTTTGTTTATATCACATAAAGGAAAAGGGGATGATAAAGGTCAAAATATTGCTGAATTCGATGATTTTTAGTACGAAACAAAATGCAAGAAAACTGGCATTTTATTGATTAAAAAGCAATATTATGCGAAAATCTGAGATTTGACGGACATATCACATATCGTGATACTACTTAAAATAGTATCGTACATAAAAGACTACATAAAAGACGTCAAAATATTGCTGAATTCGATGATTTTTAGTACGAAACAAAATGCAAGAAAACTTGCATTTTATTGCTTAAAATGCAATATTATGCGAAAATCTGAGATTTAAAGGCCAAATCACATATCGTGAGAAAACATGAAGTAGTATCGAAATATTGGTAAAAACGAATATATATACGGATAATCACACTACATGAATAACGTGAAAAAAGTCACTATATTACCATATATGAGGATTTTAAGTTCAAATTATAGAGCGAGGTTTCGTATTATTTAGATCCAAGAAAAGACATATGACAATGTTGTTTCAAATACAAATGATAAAAATCAATGTGTTTTCATTAGAATTAACTAAAATGTACCTGATTTTCCGATTATATTACCGATGGAAGATGTACACGTAAAACCGCTCTAATCCGGCTGAAACGTCTATATATGCAATAAAAACAGAAATTCTCCCCTTTTCAATATCTTACTCAGTATTTTAACGAGAAACAAATAGTTGATTGAAAATGAAGTAATATAAGGTTATTTTCTGATCAATTATGTGTTTGCATAATTTTTCTCGAATATTTAATGAAATAATAACAATAAACTGAAAATTCACAAAAACGTGGAAAAACGGCAAAATATTGCCTAATTCGATGATATTTTGTTTAAATCACATAAAGGAAAAGGAGATGATAAAGGTCAAAATATTGCTGAATTCGATGATATTTAGTACGAAACAAAATGCAAGAAAACTTGCATTTTATTGCTTAAAAAGCAATATTATGCGAAAATCTGAGATTTGAAGGTCATATCACATATCGTGATACTACATAAAATAGTATCGAAATACTGGTAAAAATGAATTTATTTACGTAATATCAAACTTCATGAAAAACGTGAAAAAAGTCATTATTATACCAAATTTGAGGATTTTAACTTCGAATCACAGAGCGACGTTTCGTAATTTTTAGACCCTAGAAAAGACGTATAAAGATGTTGCTTCCAATACAAATGATAAAAATCAATATGTTTTCATTAAAATTAACTAAAATGTTTCTGATTTTCGGTTTATATTACCGATGGAAGATGTACACGTAAAACCGTTCTAATCCAGCTGAAACGTCTATATATGCAATAAAAACAGAACTTCTCCCCTTTTCATTATCTTACTCAGTATTTTAACGAGAAACATATAGATGATTGAAAATTAAGTATTTAAGGTTATTTTCTGATCAATTATGTGTTTGCATAAATTTTCTCGAATATTTAATGAAATAATAACAATAAACTGAAAATTCACAAAAACGGGGAAAAACGGCAAAATATTGCCTAATTCGATGATATTTTGTTTAAATCACATAAAGGAAAAGGTGATGATTAAAGTCAAAATATTGCTAAATTCGATGATATTTAGTACAAAACAAAGTGTAAGAAAACTTGGTTAAATATGCATAATTTGCGAAATTCTGAGATTTGAAGGCCAAATCACATATCGTGAGAAAACATGAAGTAGTATCGAAATATTGGTAAAAACGAATATATATACGGATAATCACACTACATGAATAACGTGAAAAAAGTCACTATATTACCATATATGAGGATTTTAAGTTCAAATTATAGAGCGAGGTTTCGTATTATTTAGATCCAAGAAAAGACATATGACAATGTTGTTTCAAATACAAATGATAAAAATCAATGTGTTTTCATTAGAATTAACTAAAATGTACCTGATTTTCCGATTATATTACCGATGGAAGATGTACACGTAAAACCGCTCTAATCCGGCTGAAACGTCTATATATGCAATAAAAACAGAAATTCTCCCCTTTTCAATATCTTACTCAGTATTTTAACGAGAAACAAATAGTTGATTGAAAATGAAGTAATATAAGGTTATTTTCTGATCAATTATGTGTTTGCATAATTTTTCTCGAATATTTAATGAAATAATAACAATAAACTGAAAATTCACAAAAACGTGGAAAAACGGCAAAATATTGCCTAATTCGATGATATTTTGTTTAAATCACATAAAGGAAAAGGAGATGATAAAGGTCAAAATATTGCTGAATTCGATGATATTTAGTACGAAACAAAATGCAAGAAAACTTGCATTTTATTGCTTAAAAAGCAATATTATGCGAAAATCTGAGATTTGAAGGTCATATCACATATCGTGATACTACATAAAATAGTATCGAAATACTGGTAAAAATGAATTTATTTACGTAATATCAAACTTCATGAAAAACGTGAAAAAAGTCATTATTATACCAAATTTGAGGATTTTAACTTCGAATCACAGAGCGACGTTTCGTAATTTTTAGACCCTAGAAAAGACGTATAAAGATGTTGCTTCCAATACAAATGATAAAAATCAATATGTTTTCATTAAAATTAACTAAAATGTTTCTGATTTTCGGTTTATATTACCGATGGAAGATGTACACGTAAAACCGTTCTAATCCAGCTGAAACGTCTATATATGCAATAAAAACAGAACTTCTCCCCTTTTCAATATCTTACTCAGTATTTTAACGAGAAACATATAGATGATTGAAAATTAAGTATTTAAGGTTATTTTCTGATCAATTATGTGTTTGCATAATTTTTCTCGAATATTTAATGAAATAATAACAATAAACTGAAAATTCACAAAAACGGGGAAAAACGGCAAAATATTGCCTAATTCGATGATATTTTGTTTAAATCACATAAAGGAAAAGGTGATGATAAAAGTCAAAATATTGCTAAATTCGATGATATTTAGTACAAAACAAAGTGTAAGAAAACTTGGTTAAATATGCATAATTTGCGAAATTCTGAGATTTGAAGGCCAAATCACATATCGAGAGAAAACATGAAGTAGTATCGAAATATTGGTAAAAACGAATATATATACGGATAATCACACTACATGAATAACGTGAAAAAAGTCACTATATTACCATATATGAGGATTTTAACTTCAAATTATAGAGCGAGGTTTCGTATTATTTAGATCCAAGAAAAGACATATGACAATGTTGTTTCAAATACAAATGATAAAAATCAATGTGTTTTCATTAGAATTAACTAAAATGTACCTGATTTTCCGATTATATTACCGATGGAAGATGTACACGTAAAACCGCTCTAATCCGGCTGAAACGTCTATATATGCAATAAAAACAGAAATTCTCCCCTTTTCAATATCTTACTCAGTATTTTAACGAGAAACAAATAGTTGATTGAAAATGAAGTAATATAAGGTTATTTTCTGATCAATAATGTGTTTGCATAATTTTTCTCGAATATTTAATGAAATAATAACAATAAACTGAAAATTCACAAAAACGTGGAAAAACGGTAAAATATTGCCTAATTCGATGATATTTTGTTTAAATCACATAAAGGAAAAGGAGATGATAAAGGTCAAAATATTGCTGAATTCGATGATATTTAGTACGAAACAAAATGCAAGAAAACTTGCATTTTATTGCTTAAAAAGCAATATTATGCGAAAATCTGAGATTTGAAGGTCATATCACATATCGTGATACTACATAAAATAGTATCGAAATACTGGTAAAAATGAATTTATTTACGTAATATCAAACTACATGAAAAACGTGAAAAAGTCATTATTATACCAAATTTGAGGATTTTAACTTCGAATCACAGAGCGAAGTTTCGTATTTTTTAGACCCTAGAAAAGACGTATAAAGATGTTGCTTCCAATACAAATGATAAAAATCAATATGTTTTCATTAAAATTAACTAAAATGTTTCTGATTTTCGGTTTATATTACCGATGGAAGATGTACACGTAAAACCGTTCTAATCCAGCTGAAACGTCTATATATGCAATAAAAACAGAACTTCTCCCCTTTTCAATATCTTACTCAGTATTTTAACGAGAAACATATAGATGATTGAAAATTAAGTATTTAAGGTTATTTTCTGATCAATTATGTGTTTGCATAATTTTTCTCGAATATTTAATGAAATAATAACAATAAACTGAAAATTCACAAAAACGGGGAAAAACGGCAAAATATTGCCTAATTCGATGATATTTTGTTTAAATCACATAAAGGAAAAGGTGATGATAAAAGTCAAAATATTGCTAAATTCGATGATATTTAGTACAAAACAAAGTGTAAGAAAACTTGGTTAAATATGCATAATTTGCGAAATTCTGAGATTTGAAGGCCAAATCACATATCGAGAGAAAACATGAAGTAGTATCGAAATATTGGTAAAAACGAATATATATACGGATAATCACACTACATGAATAACGTGAAAAAGTCACTATATTACCATATATGAGGATTTTAACTTCAAATTATAGAGCGAGGTTTCGTATTATTTAGATCCAAGAAAAGACATATGACAATGTTGTTTCAAATACAAATGATAAAAATCAATGTGTTTTCATTAGAATTAACTAAAATGTACCTGATTTTCCGATTATATTACCGATGGAAGATGTACACGTAAAACCGCTCTAATCCGGCTGAAACGTCTATATATGCAATAAAAACAGAAATTCTCCCCTTTTCAATATCTTACTCAGTATTTTAACGAGAAACAAATAGTTGATTAAAAATGAAGTAATATAAGGTTATTTTCTGATCAATCATGTGTTTGCATAATTTTTCTCGAATATTTAATGAAATAATAACAATAAACTGAAAATTCACAAAAACGTGGAAAAACGGTAAAATATTGCCTAATTCGATGATATTTTGTTTAAATCACATAAAGGAAAAGGAGATGATAAAGGTCAAAATATTGCTGAATTCGATGATATTTAGTACGAAACAAAATGCAAGAAAACTTGCATTTTATTGCTTAAAAAGCAATATTATGCGAAAATCTGAGATTTGAAGGTCATATCACATATCGTGATACTACATAAAATAGTATCGAAATACTGGTAAAAATGAATTTATTTACGTAATATCAAACTACATGAAAAACGTGAAAAAGTCATTATTATACCAAATTTGAGGATTTTAACTTCGAATCACAGAGCGAAGTTTCGTATTTTTTAGACCCTAGAAAAGACGTATAAAGATGTTGCTTCCAATACAAATGATAAAAATCAATATGTTTTCATTAAAATTAACTAAAATGTTTCTGATTTTCGGTTTATATTACCGATGGAAGATGTACACGTAAAACCGTTCTAATCCAGCTGAAACGTCTATATATGCAATAAAAACAGAACTTCTCCCCTTTTCAATATCTTACTCAGTATTTTAACGAGAAACATATAGATGATTGAAAATTAAGTATTTAAGGTTATTTTCTGATCAATTATGTGTTTGCATAATTTTTCTCGAATATTTAATGAAATAATAACAATAAACTGAAAATTCACAAAAACGGGGAAAAACGGCAAAATATTGCCTAATTCGATGATATTTTGTTTAAATCACATAAAGGAAAAGGTGATGATAAAAGTCAAAATATTGCTAAATTCGATGATATTTAGTACAAAACAAAATGCAAAAAAACTTGGTTAAAAATGCAAAATTTGCGAAATTCTGAGATTTCAAGGCCAAATCACATATCGTGAGAAAACATGAAGTAGTATCGAAATATTGGTAAAAACGGATATATATACGTATAATCACACTACATGAATAACGTGAAAAAAGTCACTATATTACCATATTTGAGGATTTTAACTTCAAATTATAGAGCGAGGTTTCGTATTATTTAGATCCAAGAAAAGACATATGACAATGTTGTTTCAAATACAAATGATAAAAATCAATGTGTTTTCATTAGAATTAACTAAAATGTTCCTGATTTTCCGTTTATATTACCGATGGAAGATGTACACGTAAAACCGCTCTAATCCGGCTGAAACGTCGATATATGCAATAAAAACAGAACTTCTCCTCTTTCCAATATCTTACTCAGTATTTTAACGAGAAACAAATAGTTGATTGAAAATGAAGTGTTTAAGGTTAATTTTTAATCAATTATGTGTTTGAATCATTTTTATCGTATATTTAATGAATTAATAGCAATAAACTGAAAATTCACAAAAACGTGGAAAAACAGCAAAATATTGCCTAATTCGATGATATTTTGTTTAAATCACATAAAGGAAAAGGTGATGATAAAGGTCAAAATATTGCTATATTCGATGATATTTAGTACAAAACAAAGTGTAAGAAAACTTGGTTAAATATGCAAAATTTGCGAAATTCTGAGATTTGAAGGCCAATTCACATATCGTGAGAAAACATGAAGTAGTATCGAAATATTGGTAAAAACGAATATATATATACGGATAATCACACTACATGAATAACGAGAAAAAAGTCACTATATTACCATATATGAGGATTTTAACTTCAAATTATAGAGCAAGGTTTCGTATTATTTAGATCCAAGAAAAGACATGACAATGTTGTTTCAAATGTAAATGATAAAAATCAATGTGTTTCCATTAGAATTAACTAAAATGTACCTGATTTTCCGTTTATATTACCGATGGAAGATGTACACGTAAAACCGCTCTAATCCGGCTGAAACGTCGATATATGCAATAAAAACAGAACTTCTCCTCTTTCCAATATCTTACTCAGTATTTTAACGAGAAACAAATAGTTGATTGAAAATGAAGTGTTTAAGGTTAATTTTTAATCAATTATGTGTTTGCATCATTTTTATCGTATATATAATGAAATAATAACAATAAACTGAAAATTCACAAAAACGTGGAAAAACGGCAAAATATTGCCTAATTCGATGATATTTTGTTTAAATCACATAAAGGAAAAGGTGATGATAAAGGTCAAAATATTGCTGAATTCGATGATTTTTAGTACGAAACAAAATGAAAGAAAACTTGCATTTTATTGCTTAAAATGCAATATTATGCGAGAATCTGAGATTTGAAGGTCATATCACATATCGTGATACTACATAAAATAGTATCGAAATACTGGTAAAAATGAATATATTTACGTAATATCAAACTACATGAAAAACGTGAAAAAAGTCATTATTATACCAAATTTGAGGATTTTAACTTCGAATCATAAAGCGACGTTTCGTATTTTTTAGACCCTAGAAAAGACGTATAAAGATGTTGCTTCCAATACAAATGATAAAAATCAATGTGTTTTCATTAAAATTAACTAAAATGTTTCTGATTTTCGGTTTATATTACCGATGGAAGATGTACACGTAAAACCGTTCTAATCCGGCTGAAACGTCTATATATGCAATAAAAACAGAACTTCTTCCCTTTTCAATATCTTACTCAGTATTTTAACGAGAAACAAACATATGATTGAAAATTAAGTATTTAAGGTTATTTTCTGATCAATTATGTGTTTGCATAATTTTTCTCGAATATTTACTGAAATAATAACAATAAACTGAAAATTCACAAAAACGTGGAAAAACGGCAAAATATTGCCTAATTCGATGATAATTTGTTTAAATCACATAAAGGAAAAGGTGATGATAAAGGTCAAAATACTGCTAAATTCGATGGTATTTAGTACAAAACAAAGTGTAAGAAAACTTGGTTAAATATGCACAATTTGCGAAATTCTGAGATTTGAAGGCCAAATCACATATCGTGAGAAAACATGAAGTAGTATCGAAATATTGGTAAAACGAATAAATATACGAATAATCACACTACATGAATAACGTGAAAAAAGTCACTATATTACCATATATGAGGATTTTAACTTCAAATTATAGAGCGAGGTTTCGTATTATTTAGATCCAAGAAAAGACATATGACAATGTTGTTTCAAATACAAATGATAAAAATCAATGTGTTTTCATTAGAATTAACTAAAATGTACCTGATTTTCCGTTTATATTACCGATGGAAGATGTACACGTAAAACCGCTCTAATCCGGCTGAAACGTCGATATATGCAATAAAACAGAACTTCTCCTCTTTCCAATATCTTAGTATTTTAACGAGAAACAAATAGTTGATTGAAAATGAAGTGTTTAAGGTTAATTTTTAATCAATTATGTGTTTGCATCATTTTTATCGTATATTTAATGAATTAATAGCAATAAACTGAAAATTCACAAAAACGTGGAAAAAAGCAAAATATTGCCTAATTCGATGATATTTTGTTTATATCACATAAAGGAAAAGGGGATGATAAAGGTCAAAATATTGCTATATTCGATGATATTTAGTACAAAACAAAGTGTAAGAAAACTTGGTTAAATATGCAAAATTTGCGAAATTCTGAGATTTGAAGGCCAAATCACATATCGTGAGAAAACATGAAGTAGTATCGAAATATTGGTAAAAACGAATATATATACGGATAATCACACTACATGAATAACGAGAAAAAAATCACTATATTACCATATATGAGGATTTTAACTTTAAATTATAGAGCGAGGTTTCGTATTATTTAGATCCAAGAAAAGACATGACAATGTTGTTTCAAATGCAAATGATAAAAATCAATGTGTTTTCATTAGAATTAACTAAAATGTACCTGATTTTCCGTTTATATTACCGATGGAAGATGTACACGTAAAACCGCTCTAATCCGGCTGAAACGTCGATATATGCAATAAAAACAGAACTTCTCCTCTTTCCAATATCTTACTCAGTATTTTAACGCGAAACAAATAGTTGATTGAAAATGAAGTGTTTAAGGTTAATTTTTAATCAATTATGTGTTTGCATCATTTTTATCGTATATTTAATGAAATAATAACAATAAACTGAAAATTCACAAAAACGTGGAAAAACGGCAAAATATTGTCTAATTCGATGATATTTTGTTTAAATCACATAAAGGAAAAGGTGATGATAAAGGTCAAAATATTGCTGAATTCGATGATTTTTAGTACGAAACAAAATGAAAGAAAACTTGCATTTTATTGCTTAAAATGCAATATTATGCGAGAATCTGAGATTTGAAGGTCATATCACATATCGTGATACTCCATAAAATAGTATCGAAATACTGGTAAAAATGAATATATTTACGTAATATCAAACTACATGAAAAACGTGAAAAAAGTCATTATTATACCAAATTTGAGGATTTTAACTTCGAATCATAAATCGACGTTTCGTATTTTTTAGACCCTAGAAAAGACGTATAAAGATGTTGCTTCCAATACAAATGATAAAAATCAATGTGTTTTCATTAAAATTAACTAAAATGTTTCTGATTTTCGGTTTATATTACCGATGGAAGATGTACACTTAAAACCGTTCTAATCCGGCTGAAACGTCTACATATGCAATAAAAACAGAACTTCTCCCCTTTTCAATATCTTACTCAGTATTTTAACGAGAAACAAACATATGATTGAAAATTAAGTATTTAAGGTTATTTTCTGATCAATTATGTGTTTGCATAATTTTTCTCGAATATTTAATGAAATAATAACAATAAACTGAAAATTCACAAAAACGTGGAAAAACGGCAAAATATTGCGTAATTCGATGATAATTTGTTTAAATAATATAAAGGAAAAGGTGATGATAAAGGTCAAAATACTGCTAAATTTGATGATATTTAGTACAAAACAAAGTGTAAGAAAACTTGGTTAAATATGCACAATTTGCGAAATTCTGAGATTTGAAGGCCAAATCACATATCGTGAGAAAACATGAAGTAGTATCGAAATATTGGTAAAACGAATAAATATACGAATAATCACACTACATGAATAACGTGAAAAAAGTCACTATATTACCATATATGAGGATTTTAACTTCAAATTATAGAGCGAGGTTTCGTATTATTTAGATCCAAGAAAAGACATATGACAATGTTGTTTCAAATACAAATGATAAAAATCAATGTGTTTTCATTAAAATTAACTAAAATGTACCTGATTTTCCGTTTATATTACCGATGGAAGATGTACACGAAAAACAGCTCTAATCCGGCTGAAACGTCGATATATGCAATAAAAACAGAACTTCTCCTCTTTCCAATATCTTACTCAGTATTTTAACGAGAAACAAATAGTTGATTGAAAATGAAGTGTTTAAGGTTAATTTTTAATCAATTATGTGTTTGCATCATTTTTATCGTATATTTAATGAATTAATAGCAATAAACTGAAAATTCACAAAAACGTGGAAAAACAGCAAAATATTGCCTAATTCGATGATATTTTGTTTAAATCACATAAAGGAAAAGGTGATGATAAAGGTCAAAATATTGCTAAATTCGATGATATTTAGTACAAAACAAAGTGTAAGAAAACTTGGTTATATATGCAAAATTTGCGAAATTCTGAGATTTGAAGGCCAAATCACATATCGTGAGAAAACATGAAGTAGTATCGAAATATTGGTAAAAAACGAATATATATACGGATAATCACACTACATGAATAACGTGAAAAAATCACTATATTACCATATATGAGGATTTTAACTTCAAATTATAGAGCGAGGTTTCGTATTCTTTAGATCCAAGAAAAGACATGACAATGTTGTTTCAAATACAAATGATAAAAATCAATGTGTTTTCATTGGAATTAACTAAATTGTACCTGATTTTCCGTTTATATTACCGATGGAAGATGTACACGTAAAACCGCTCTAATCCGGCTGAAACGTCGATATATGCAATAAAAACAGAACTTCTCCTCTTTCCAATATCTTACTCAGTATTTTAACGAGAAACAAATAGTTGATTGAAAATGAAGTGTTTAAGGTTAATTTTTAATCAATTATGTGTTTGAATCATTTTTATCGTATATTTAATGAATTAATAACAATAAACTGAAAATTCACAAAAACGTGGAAAAACAGCAAAATATTGCCTAATTCGATGATATTTTGTTTATATCACATAAAGGAAAAGGGGATGATAAACGTCAAAATATTGCTGAATTCGATGATTTTTAGTACGAAACAAAATGCAAGACAACTTGCATTGTATTGCTTAAAATGCAATATTATGCGAAAATCTGAGATTTGAAGGTCATATCACATATCGTGATACTACATAAAATAGTATCGAAATACTGGTAAAAATGAATATATTTACGTAATATCAAACTACATGAAAAACGTGAAAAAAATCATTATTATACCAAATTTGAGGATTTTAACTTCGAATCATAAAGCGACGTTTCGTATTTTTTAGACCCTAGAAAAGACGTATAAAGATGTTGCTTCCAATACAAATGATAAAAATCAATGTGTTTTCATTAAAATTAACTAAAATGTTTCTGATTTTCGGTTTATATTACCGATGGAAGATGTACACGTAAAACCGTTCTAATCCAGCTGAAACGTCTATATATGCAATAAAAACAGAACTTCTCCCCTTTTCAATATCTTACTCAGTATTTTAACGAGAAACAAATATATGATTGAAAATTAAGTATTTAAGGTTATTTTCTGATCAATTATGTGTTTGCATAATTTTTCTCGAATATTTAAAGAAATAATACCAATAAACTGAAAATTCACAAAAACGTGGAAAAACGGCAAAATATTGCCTAATTCGATGATATTTTGTTTAAGTCACATAAAGGAAAAGGTAATGATAAAGGTCAAAATATTGCTAAATTCGATGATATTTAGTACAAAACAAAATGCAAGAAAACTTGGTTAAATATGCAAAATTTACGAAATTCTGAGATTTAAAGGCCAAATCACATATCGTGAGAAAACATGAAGTAGTATCGAAATATTGGTAAAAACGAATATATATATGTAAAATCACACTACATGAATAACGTGAAAAAAGTCACTATATTACCATATTTGAGGATTTTAACTTCAAATCATAAAGCAAGGTTTCGTATTATTTAGATCCAAGAAAAGACATATGACAATGTTGTTTCAAATACAAATGATAAAAATCAATGTGTTTTCATTAAAATTAACTAAAATGTTTCTGATTTTCGGTTTATATTACCGATGGAAGATGTACACGTAAAACCGTTCTAATCCGGCTGAAACGTCTACATATGCAATAAAAACAGAACTTCTCCCCTTTTCAATATCTTACTCAGTATTTTAACGAGAAACAAACATATGATTGAAAATTAAGTATTTAAGGTTATTTTCTGATCAATTATGTGTTTGCATAATTTTTCTCGAATATTTAATGAAATAATAACAATAAACTGAAAATTCACAAAAACGTGGAAAAACGGCAAAATATTGCGTAATTCGATGATAATTTGTTTAAATAATATAAAGGAAAAGGTGATGATAAAGGTCAAAATACTGCTAAATTTGATGATATTTAGTACAAAACAAAGTGTAAGAAAACTTGGTTAAATATGCACAATTTGCGAAATTCTGAGATTTGAAGGCCAAATCACATATCGTGAGAAAACATGAAGTAGTATCGAAATATTGGTAAAACGAATAAATATACGAATAATCACACTACATGAATAACGTGAAAAAAGTCACTATATTACCATATATGAGGATTTTAACTTCAAATTATAGAGCGAGGTTTCGTATTATTTAGATCCAAGAAAAGACATATGACAATGTTGTTTCAAATACAAATGATAAAAATCAATGTGTTTTCATTAAAATTAACTAAAATGTACCTGATTTTCCGTTTATATTACCGATGGAAGATGTACACGAAAAACAGCTCTAATCCGGCTGAAACGTCGATATATGCAATAAAAACAGAACTTCTCCTCTTTCCAATATCTTACTCAGTATTTTAACGAGAAACAAATAGTTGATTGAAAATGAAGTGTTTAAGGTTAATTTTTAATCAATTATGTGTTTGCATCATTTTTATCGTATATTTAATGAATTAATAGCAATAAACTGAAAATTCACAAAAACGTGGAAAAACAGCAAAATATTGCCTAATTCGATGATATTTTGTTTAAATCACATAAAGGAAAAGGTGATGATAAAGGTCAAAATATTGCTAAATTCGATGATATTTAGTACAAAACAAAGTGTAAGAAAACTTGGTTATATATGCAAAATTTGCGAAATTCTGAGATTTGAAGGTCAAATCACATATCGTGAGAAAACATGAAGTAGTATCGAAATATTGGTAAAAAACGAATATATATACGGATAATCACACTACATGAATAACGTGAAAAAATCACTATATTACCATATATGAGGATTTTAACTTCAAATTATAGAGCGAGGTTTCGTATTCTTTAGATCCAAGAAAAGACATGACAATGTTGTTTCAAATACAAATGATAAAAATCAATGTGTTTTCATTGGAATTAACTAAATTGTACCTGATTTTCCGTTTATATTACCGATGGAAGATGTACACGTAAAACCGCTCTAATCCGGCTGAAACGTCGATATATGCAATAAAAACAGAACTTCTCCTCTTTCCAATATCTTACTCAGTATTTTAACGAGAAACAAATAGTTGATTGAAAATGAAGTGTTTAAGGTTAATTTTTAATCAATTATGTGTTTGAATCATTTTTATCGTATATTTAATGAATTAATAACAATAAACTGAAAATTCACAAAAACGTGGAAAAACAGCAAAATATTGCCTAATTCGATGATATTTTGTTTATATCACATAAAGGAAAAGGGGATGATAAACGTCAAAATATTGCTGAATTCGATGATTTTTAGTACGAAACAAAATGCAAGACAACTTGCATTGTATTGCTTAAAATGCAATATTATGCGAAAATCTGAGATTTGAAGGTCATATCACATATCGTGATACTACATAAAATAGTATCGAAATACTGGTAAAAATGAATATATTTACGTAATATCAAACTACATGAAAAACGTGAAAAAAATCATTATTATACCAAATTTGAGGATTTTAACTTCGAATCATAAAGCGACGTTTCGTATTTTTTAGACCCTAGAAAAGACGTATAAAGATGTTGCTTCCAATACAAATGATAAAAATCAATGTGTTTTCATTAAAATTAACTAAAATGTTTCTGATTTTCGGTTTATATTACCGATGGAAGATGTACACGTAAAACCGTTCTAATCCAGCTGAAACGTCTATATATGCAATAAAAACAGAACTTCTCCCCTTTTCAATATCTTACTCAGTATTTTAACGAGAAACAAATATATGATTGAAAATTAAGTATTTAAGGTTATTTTCTGATCAATTATGTGTTTGCATAATTTTTCTCGAATATTTAAAGAAATAATACCAATAAACTGAAAATTCACAAAAACGTGGAAAAACGGCAAAATATTGCCTAATTCGATGATATTTTGTTTAAGTCACATAAAGGAAAAGGTAATGATAAAGGTCAAAATATTGCTAAATTCGATGATATTTAGTACAAAACAAAATGCAAGAAAACTTGGTTAAATATGCAAAATTTACGAAATTCTGAGATTTAAAGGCCAAATCACATATCGTGAGAAAACATGAAGTAGTATCGAAATATTGGTAAAAACGAATATATATATGTAAAATCACACTACATGAATAACGTGAAAAAAGTCACTATATTACCATATTTGAGGATTTTAACTTCAAATCATAAAGCAAGGTTTCGTATTATTTAGATCCAAGAAAAGACATATGACAATGTTGTTTCAAATACAAATGATAAAAATCAATGTGTTTTCATTAAAATTAACTAAAATGTTTCTGATTTTCGGTTTATATTACCGATGGAAGATGTACACGTAAAACCGTTCTAATCCGGCTGAAACGTCTATATATGCAATAAAAACAGAAATTCTCCCTTTTTCAATATCTTACTCAGTATTTTAACGAGAAACAAATAGTTGATTGAAAATGAAGTAATATAAGGTTATTTTCTGATCAATTATGTGTTTGCATAATTTTTCTCGAATATTTAATGAAATAATAACAATAAACTGAAAATTCACAAAAACGTGGAAAAACGGCAAAATATTGCCTAATTCGATGATATTTTGTTTATATCACATAAAGGAAAAGGGGATGATAAACGTCAAAATATTGCTGAATTCGATGATATTTAGTACGAAACAAAATGCAAGAAAACTTGCATTTTATTGCTTAAAAAGTAATATTATGCGAACATCTGAGATTTGAAGGTCATATCACATATCGTGATACTACATACAATAGTATCGAAATACTGGTAAAAATGAATATATTTACGTAATATCAAACTACCAGAAAAACGTGAAAAAAGTCATTATTATACCAAATTTGAGGATTTTAACTTCGAATCATAAAGCTACGTTTCGTATTTTTTAGACCCTAGAAAAGACGTATAAAGATGTTGCTTCCAATATAAATGATAACAATCAATGTGTTTACATTAAAATTAACTAAAATGTTTCTGATTTTCGGTTTATATTACCGATGAAAGATGTACATGTAAAACCGCTCTAATCCGGCTGAAACGTCTATATATGCAATAAAAACAGAACTCCCCTTTTCAATATCTTACTCAGTATTTTAACGAGAAACAAATAGATGATTGAAAATTAAGTATTTAAGGTTATTTTCTGATCAATTATGTGTTTGCATAATTTTTCTCGAATATTTAATGAAATAATAACAATAAACTGAAAATTCACAAAAACGTGGAAAAACGGCAAAATATTGCCTAATTCGATGATATTTTGTTTAAATCACATAAAGGAAAAGGTGATGATAAAGGTCAAAATATTGCTAAATTCGATGATATTTAGTACAAAACAAAGTGAAAGAAAACTTGGTTAAATATGCAAAATTTGCGAAATTCTGAGATTTGAAGGCCAAATCACATATCGTGAGAAAACATGAAGTAGTATCGAAATATTGGTAAAAACGAATATATATATACGGATAATCTCACTACATGAATAACGTGAAAAAAGTCACTATATTACCATATATGAGGATTTTAACTTCAAATTATAGAGCGAGGTTTCGTATTATTTAGATCCAAGAAAAGACATGACAATATTGTTTCAAATGCAAATGATAAAAATCAATGTGTTTTCATTAGAATTAACTAAAATGTACCTGATTTTCCGTTTATATTACCGATGGAAGATGTACACGTAAAACCGCTCTAATCCGGCTGAAACGTCGATATATGCAATAAAAACAGAACTTCTCCTCTTTCCAATATCTTACTCAGTATTTTAACGAGAAACAAATAGTTGATTGAAAATGAAGTGTTTAAGGTTAATTTTTAATCAATTATGTGCTTGCATCATTTTTATCGTATATTTAATGAAATAATAACAATAAACTGAAAATTCAAAAAAACGTGGAAAAACGGCAAAATATTGCCTAATTCGATGATATTTTGTTTAAATCACATAAAGGAAAAGGTGATGATAAAGGTCAAAATATTGCTAAATTCGATGATATTTAGTACAAAACAAAGTGTAAGAAAACTTGGTTAAATATGCAAAATTTGCGAAATTCTGAGATTTGAAGGCCAAATCACATATCGTGAGAAAACATGAAGTAGTATCGAAATATTGGTAAAAACGAATATATATACGGATAATCACACTACATGAATAACGTGAAAAATTCACTATATTACCATATATGAGGATTTTAACTTCAAATTATAGAGCGAGGTTTCGTATTCTTTAGATCCAAGAAAAGACATGACAATGTTGTTTCAAATACAAATGATAAAAATCAATGTGTTTTCATTGGAATTAACTAAATTGTACCTGATTTTCCGTTTATATTACCGATGGAAGATGTACACGTAAAACCGCTCTAATCCGGCTGAAACGTCGATATATGCAATAAAAACAGAACTTCTCCTCTTTCCAATATCTTACTCAGTATTTTAACGAGAAACAAATAGTTGATTGAAAATGAAGTGTTTAAGGTTAATTTTTAATCAATTATGTGTTTGCATCATTTTTATCGTATATTTAATGAATTAATAGCAATAAACTGAAAATTCACAAAAAGTGGAAAAACAGCAAAATATTGCCTAATTGGAGGATATTTTGTTTATATCACTTAAAGGAAAAGGGGATGATAAACGTCAAAATATTGCTGAATTCGATGATTTTTAGTACGAAACAAAATGCAAGAAAACTTGCATTGTATTGCTTAAAATGCAATATTATGCGAAAATCTGAGATTTGAAGGACATATCACATATCGTGATACTATATAAAATAGTATCGAAATACTGGTAAAAATGAATATATTTACGTAATATCAAACTACATGAAAAACGTGAAAAAAGTCATTATTATACCAAATTTGAGGATTTTAACTTCGAATCATAAAACGACGTTTCGTATTTTTTAGAACCTAGAAAAGACGTATAAAGATGTTGCTTCCAATACAAATGATAAAAATTAATGTGTTTTCATTAAAATTATCTAAAATGTTCCTGATTTTCGGTTTATATTACCGATGGAAGATATACACGTAAAACCGTTCTAATCCGGCTGAAACGCCTATATATGCAATAAAAACAGAACTTCTCCTCTTTTCAATATCTTACTCAGTATTTTAACGAGAAACAAATAGATGATTGAAAATGAAGTATTTAAGGTTATTTTCTGATCAATTATGTGCTTGCATAATTTTTCTCGAATATTTAATGAAATAATACCAATAAACTGAAAATTCACAAAAACGTGGAAAAACGGCAAAATATTGCCTAATTCGATGATATTTTGTTTAAATCACATAAAGGAAAAGGTAATGATAAAGGTCAAAATATTGCTAAATTCGATGATATTTAGTACAAAACAAAATGCAAGAAAACTTGGTTAAATATGCAAAATTTGCGAAATTCTGAGATTTAAAGGCCAAATCACATATCGTGAGAAAACATGAAGTAGTATCGAAATATTGGTAAAAACGAATATATATATGTACAATCACACTACATGAATAACGTGAAAAAAGTCACTATATTACCATATTTGAGGATTTCAACTTCAAATCATAAAGCAAAGTTTCGTATTATTTAGATCCAAGAAAAGACATATGACAATGTTGTTTCAAATACAAATGATAAAAATCAATGTGTTTTCATTAGAATTAACTAAAATGTTTCTGATTTTCGGTTTATATTACCGATGGAAGATGTACACGTAAAACCGTTCTAATCCGGCTGAAACGTCTATATATGCAATAAAAACAGCACTTCTCCCCTTTTCAATATCTTACTCAGTATTTTAACGAGAAACAAACATATGATTGAAAATTAAGTATTTAAGGTTATTTTCTGATCAATTATGTGTTTGCATAATTTTTCTCGAATATTTAATGAAATAATAACAATAAACTGAAAATTCACAAAAACGTGGAAAAACGGCAAAATATTGCCTAATTCGATGATAATTTGTTTAAATCACATAAAGGAAAAGGTGATGATAAAGGTCAAAATACTGCTAAATTCGAAGATATTTAGTACAAAACAAAGTGTAAGAAAACTTGGTTAAATATGCACAATTTGCGAAATTCTGAGATTTGAAGGCCAAATCACATATCGTGAGAAAACATGAAGTAGTATCGAAATATTGGTAAAACGAATAAATATACGAATAATCACACTACATGAATAACGTGAAAAAAGTCACTATATTACCATATATGAGGATTTTAACTTCAAATTATAGAGCGAGGTTTCGTATTATTTAGATCCAAGAAAAGACATATGACAATGTTGTTTCAAGTACAAATGATAAAAATCAATGTGTTTTCATTAGAATTAACTAAAATGTACCTGATTTTCCGTTTATATTACCGATGGAAGATGTACACGTATAACCGCTCTAATCCGGCTGAAACGTCGATATATGCAATAAAAACAGAACTTCTCCTCTTTCCAATATCTTACTCAGTATTTTAACGAGAAACAAATAGTTGATTGAAAATGAAGTGTTTAAGGTTAATTTTTAATCAATTATGTGTTTGCATCATTTTTATCGTATATTTAATGAATTAATAGCAATAAACTGAAAATTCACAAAAACGTGGAAAAACAGCAAAATATTGCCTAATTCGATGATATTTTGTTTAATTCACATAAAGGAAAAGGTGATGATAAAGGTCAAAATATTGCTAAATTCAATGATATTTAGTACAAAACAAAGTGTAAGAAAACTTGGTTATATTTGCAAAATTTGCGAAATTCTGAGATTTGAAGGCCAAATCACATATCGTGAGAAAACATGAAGTAGTATCAAAATATTGGTAAAAACGAATATATATACGGATAATCACACTACATGAATAACGTGAAAAATTCACTATATTACCATATATGAGGATTTTAACTTCAAATTATAGAGCGAGGTTTCGTATTCTTTAGATCCAAGAAAAGACATGACAATGTTGTTTCAAATACAAATGATAAAAATCAATGTGTTTTCATTGGAATTAACTAAATTGTACCTGATTTTCCGTTTATATTACCGATGGAAGATGTACACGTAAAACCGCTCTAATCCGGCTGAAACGTCGATATATGCAATAAAAACAGAACTTCTCCTCTTTCCAATATCTTACTCAGTATTTTAACGAGAAACAAATAGTTGATTGAAAATGAAGTGTTTAAGGTTAATTTTTAATCAATTATGTGTTTGCATCATTTTTATCGTATATTTAATGAATTAATAGCAATAAACTGAAAATTCACAAAAAGTGGAAAAACAGCAAAATATTGCCTAATTGGAGGATATTTTGTTTATATCACTTAAAGGAAAAGGGGATGATAAACGTCAAAATATTGCTGAATTCGATGATTTTTAGTACGAAACAAAATGCAAGAAAACTTGCATTGTATTGCTTAAAATGCAATATTATGCGAAAATCTGAGATTTGAAGGACATATCACATATCGTGATACTATATAAAATAGTATCGAAATACTGGTAAAAATGAATATATTTACGTAATATCAAACTACATGAAAAACGTGAAAAAAGTCATTATTATACCAAATTTGAGGATTTTAACTTCGAATCATAAAACGACGTTTCGTATTTTTTAGAACCTAGAAAAGACGTATAAAGATGTTGCTTCCAATACAAATGATAAAAATCAATGTGTTTTCATTAAAATTAACTAAAATGTTCCTGATTTTCGGTTTATATTACCGATGGAAGATGTACACGTAAAACCGTTCTAATCCGGCTGAAACGCCTATATATGCAATAAAAACAGAACTTCTCCTCTTTTCATTATCTTACTCAGTATTTTAACGAGAAACAAATAGATGATTGAAAATGAAGTATTTAAGGTTATTTTCTGATCAATTATGTGCTTGCATAATTTTTCTCGAATATTTAATGAAATAATACCAATAAACTGAAAATTCACAAAAACGTGGAAAAACGGCAAAATATTGCCTAATTCGATGATATTTTGTTTAAATCACATAAAGGAAAAGGTAATGATAAAGGTCAAAATATTGCTAAATTCGATGATATTTAGTACAAAACAAAATGCAAGAAAACTTGGTTAAATATGCAAAATTTGCGAAATTCTGAGATTTAAAGGCCAAATCACATATCGTGAGAAAACATGAAGTAGTATCGAAATATTGGTAAAAACGAATATATATATGTACAATCACACTACATGAATAACGTGAAAAAAGTCACTATATTACCATATTTGAGGATTTCAACTTCAAATCATAAAGCAAAGTTTCGTATTATTTAGATCCAAGAAAAGACATATGACAATGTTGTTTCAAATACAAATGATAAAAATCAATGTGTTTTCATTAGAATTAACTAAAATGTTTCTGATTTTCATTTTATATTACCGATGGAAGATGTACACGTAAAACCGTTCTAATCCGGCTGAAACGTCTATATATGCAATAAAAACAGCACTTCTCCCCTTTTCAATATCTTACTTAGTATTTTAACGAGAAACAAACATATGATTGAAAATTAAGTATTTAAGGTTATTTTCTGATCAATTATGTGTTTGCATAATTTTTCTCGAATATTTAATGAAATAATAACAATAAACTGAAAATTCACAAAAACGTGGAAAAACGGCAAAATATTGCCTAATTCGATGATAATTTGTTTAAATCACATAAAGGAAAAGGTGATGATAAAGGTCAAAATACTGCTAAATTCGATTATATTTAGTACAAAACAAAGTGTAAGAAAACTTGGTTAAATATGCACAATTTGCGAAATTCTGAGATTTGAAGGCCAAATCACATATCGTGAGAAAACATGAAGTAGTATCGAAATATTGGTAAAACGAATAAATATACGAATAATCACACTACATGAATAACGTGAAAAAAGTCACTATATTACCATATATGAGGATTTTAACTTCAAATTATAGAGCGAGGTTTCGTATTATTTAGATCCAAGAAAAGACATATGACAATGTTGTTTCAAATACAAATGATAAAAATCAAAGTGTTTTAATTAGAATTAACTAAAATGTACCTGATTTTCCTTTTATATTACCGATGGAAGATGTACACGTAAAACCGCTCTAATCCGGCTGAAACGTCGATATTTGCAATAAAAACAGAACTTTTCCTCTTTCCAATATCTTACTCAGTATTTTAACGAGAAACAAATAGTTGATTGAAAATGAAGTGTTTAAGGTTAATTTTAATCAATTATGTGTTTGCATCATTTTTATCGTATATTTAATGAATTAATAGCAATAAACTGAAAATTCACAAAAACGTGGAAAAACAGCAAAATATTGCCTAATTCGATGATATTTTGTTTAAATCACATAAAGGAAAAGGTGATGATAAAGGTCAAAATATTGCTAAATTCGATAATATTTAGTACAAAACAAAGTGTAAGAAAACTTGGTTAAATATGCAAAATTTGCGAAATTCTGAGATTTGAAGGCCAAATCACATATCGTGAGAAAACATGAAGTAGTATCGAAATATTGGTAAAAACGAATATATATATACGGATAATCACACTACATGAATAACGTGAAAAAAGTCACTATATTACCATATATGAGGATTTTAACTTCAGATTATAGAGCGAGGTTTCGTATTATTTAGATCCAAGAAAAGACATGACAATGTTGTTTCAAATGCAAATGATAAAAATCAATGTGTTTTCATTAGAATTAACTAAAATGTACCTGATTTTCCGTTTATATTACCGATGGAAGATGTACACGTAAAACCGCTCTAATCCGGCTGAAACGTCGATATATGCAATAAAAACAGAACTTCTCCTCTTTCCAATATCTTACTCAGTATTTTAACGAGAAACAAATAGTTGATTGAAAATGAAGTGTTTAAGGTTAATTTTTAATCAATTATGTGTTTGCATCATTTTTATCGTATATTTAATGAAATAATAACAATAAACTG
The DNA here is from genome assembly GCF_040958095.1 of Procambarus clarkii. Taxonomy (NCBI): domain Eukaryota; kingdom Metazoa; phylum Arthropoda; class Malacostraca; order Decapoda; family Cambaridae; genus Procambarus; species Procambarus clarkii. Next base: position 42,613,025 of record NC_091179.1, on the reverse strand, counting down.
AAAATTCACAAAAACGTGGAAAAACGGCAAAATATTGCCTAATTCGATGATATTTTGTTTAAATCACATAAAGGAAAAGGTGATGATAAAGGTCAAAATATTGCTGAATTCGATGATTTTTAGTACGAAACAAAATGAAAGAAAACTTGCATTTTATTGCTTAAAATGCAATATTATGCGAGAATCTGAGATTTGAAGGTCATATCACATATCGTGATACTACATAAAATAGTATCGAGTACTGGTAAAATGAATATATTTACGTAATATCAAACTACATGAAAAACGTGAAAAAAATCATTATTATACCAAATTTGAGGATTTTAACTTCGAATCATAAAGCGACGTTTCGTATTTTTTAGACCCTAGAAAAGACGTATAAAGATGTTGCTTCCAATACAAATGATAAAAATCAATGTGTTTTCATTAAAATTAACTAAAATGTTTCTGATTTTCGGTTTATATTACCGATGGAAGATGTACACGTAAAACCGTTCTAATCCGGCTGAAACCTCTATATATGCAATAAAAACAGAACTTCTCCCCTTTTCAATATCTTACTCAGTATTTTAACGAGAAACAAATATATGATTGAAAATTAAGTATTTAAGGTTATTTTCTGATCATTTATGTGTTTGCATAATTTTTCTGGAATATTTAATGAAATAATAACAATAAACTGAAAATTCACAAAAACGTGGAAAAACGGCAAAATATTGCCTAATTCGATGATAATTTGTTTAAATCACATAAAGGAAAAGGTGATGATAAAGGTCAAAATACTGCTAAATTCGATGATATTTAGTACAAAACAAAGTGTAAGAAAACTTGGTTAAATATGCACAATTTGCGAAATTCTGAGATTTGAAGGCCAAATCACATATCGTGAGAAAACATGAAGTAGTATCGAAATATTGGTAAAACGAATATATATACGGATAATCACACTACATGAATAACGTGAAGAAAGTCACTATATTACCATATATGAGGATTTTAACTTCAAATTATAGAGCGAGGTTTCGTATTATTTAGATCCAAGAAAAGACATATGACAATGTTGTTTCAAATACAAATGATAAAAATCAAAGTGTTTTAATTAGAATTAACTAAAATGTACCTGATTTTCCGTTTATATTACCGATGGAAGATGTACACGTAAAACCGCTCTAATCCGGCTGAAACGTCGATATATGCAATAAAAACAGAACTTTTCCTCTTTCCAATATCTTACTCAGTATTTTAACGAGAAACAAATAGTTGATTGAAAATGAAGTGTTTAAGGTTATTTTCTGATCAATTATGTGTTTGCATCATTTTTATCGTATATTTAATGAATTAATAGCAATTAACTGAAAATTCACAAAAACGTGGAAAAACAGCAAAATATTGCCTAATTCGATGATATTTTGTTTAAATCACATAAAGGAAAAGGTGATGATAAAGGTCAAAATATTGGTAAATTCGATAATATTTAGTACAAAACAAAGTGTAAGAAAACTTGGTTAAATATGCAAAATTTGCGAAATTCTGAGATTTGAAGGCCAAATCACATATCGTGAGAAAACATGAAGTAGTATCGAAATATTGGTAAAAACGAATATATATATACGGATAATCACACTACATGAATAACGTGAAAAAAGTCACTATATTACCATATATGAGGATTTTAACTTCAGATTGTAGAGCGAGGTTTCGTATTATTTAGATCCAAGAAAAGACATGACAATGTTGTTTCAAATGCAAATGATAAAAATCAATGTGTTTTCATTAGAATTAACTAAAATGTACCTGATTTTCCGTTTATATTACCGATGGAAGATGTACACGTAAAACCGCTCTAATCCGGCTGAAACGTCGATATATGCAATAAAAACAGAACTTCTCCTCTTTCCAATATCTTACTCAGTATTTTAACGAGAAACAAATAGTTGATTGAAAATGAAGTGTTTAAGGTTAATTTTTAATCAATTATGTGTTTGCATCATTTTTATCGTATATTTAATGAAATAATAACAATAAACTGAAAATTCACAAAAACGTGGAAAAACGGCAAAATATTGCCTAATTCGATGATATTTTGTTTAAATCACATAAAGGAAAAGGTGATGATAAAGGTCAAAATATTGCTGAATTCGATGATTTTTAGTACGAAACAAAATGAAAGAAAACTTGCATTTTATTGCTTAAAATGCAATATTATGCGAGAATCTGAGATTTGAAGGTCATATCACATATCGTGATACTACATAAAATAGTATCGAGTACTGGTAAAATGAATATATTTACGTAATATCAAACTACATGAAAAACGTGAAAAAAATCATTATTATACCAAATTTGAGGATTTTAACTTCGAATCATAAAGCGACGTTTCGTATTTTTTAGACCCTAGAAAAGACGTATAAAGATGTTGCTTCCAATACAAATGATAAAAATCAATGTGTTTTCATTAAAATTAACTAAAATGTTTCTGATTTTCTGTTTATATTACCGATGGAAGATGTACACGTAAAACCGTTCTAATCCGGCTGAAACGTCTATATATGCAATAAAAACAGAACTTCTCCCCTTTTCAATATCTTACTCAGTATTTTAACGAGAAACAAATATATGATTGAAAATTAAGTATTTAAGGTTATTTTCTGATCATTTATGTGTTTGCATAATTTTTCTCGAATATTTAATGAAATAATAACAATAAACTGAAAATTCACAAAAACGTGGAAAAACGGCAAAATATTGCCTAATTCGATGATAATTTGTTTAAATCACATAAAGGAAAAGGTGATGATAAAGGTCAAAATACTGCTAAATTCGATGATATTTAGTACAAAACAAAGTGTAAGAAAACTTGGTTAAATATGCACAATTTGCGAAATTCTGAGATTTGAAGGCCAAATCACATATCGTGAGAAAACATGAAGTAGTATCGAAATATTGGTAAAACGAATATATATACGGATAATCACACTACATGAATAACGTGAAGAAAGTCACTATATTACCATATATGAGGATTTTAACTTCAAATTATAGAGCGAGGTTTCGTATTATTTAGATCCAAGAAAAGACATATGACAATGTTGTTTCAAATACAAATGATAAAAATCAAAGTGTTTTAATTAGAATTAACTAAAATGTACCTGATTTTCCGTTTATATTACCGATGGATGATGTACACGTAAAACCGCTCTAATCCGGCTGAAACGTCGATATATGCAATAAAAACAGAACTTCTCCTCTTTCCAATATCTTACTCAGTATTTTAACGAGAAACAAATAGTTGATTGAAAATGAAGTGTTTAAGGTTAATTTTTAATCAATTATGTGTTTGCATCATTTTTATCGTATATTTAATGAATTAATAGCAATAAACTGAAAATTCACAAAAACGTGGAAAAACAGCAAAATATTGCCTAATTCGATGATATTTTGTTTAAATCACATAAAGGAAAAGGTGATGATAAAGGTCAAAATATTGCTAAATTCGATGATATTTAGTACAAAACAAAGTGTAAGAAAACTTGGTTAAATATGCAAAATTTGCGAAATTCTGAGATTTGAAGGCCAAATCACATATCGTGAGAAAACATGAAGTAGTATCGAAATATTGGTAAAAACGAATATATATACGGATAATCACACTACATGAATAACGTGAAAAATTCACTATATTACCATATATGAGGATTTTAACTTCAAATTATAGAGCGAGGTTTCGTATTCTTTAGATCCAAGAAAAGACATGACAATGTTGTTTCAATTACAAATGATAAAAATCAATGTGTTTTCATTAGAATTAACTAAATTGTACCTGATTTTCCGTTTATATTACCGATGGAAGATGTACACGTAAAACCGCTCTAATCCGGCTGAAACGTCGATATATGCAATAAAAACAGAACTTCTCCTATTTCCAATATCTTACTCAGTATTTTAACGAGAAACAAATAGTTGATTGAAAATGAAGTGTTTAAGGTTAATTTTTAATCAATTATGTGTTTGCATCATTTTTATCGTATATTTAATGAATTAATAGCAATAAACTGAAAATTCACAAAAACGTGGAAAAACAGCAAAATATTGCCTAATTCGATGATATTTTGTTTAATTCACATAAAGGAAAAGGTGATGATAAAGGTCAAAATATTGCTAAATTCAATGATATTTAGTACAAAACAAAGTGTAAGAAAACTTGGTTATATTTGCAAAATTTGCGAAATTCTGAGATTTGAAGGCCAAATCACATATCGTGAGAAAACATGAAGTAGTATCAAAATATTGGTAAAAACGAATATATATACGGATAATCACACTACATGAATAACGTGAAAAATTCACTATATTACCATATATGAGGATTTTAACTTCAAATTATAGAGCGAGGTTTCGTATTCTTTAGATCCAAGAAAAGACATGACAATGTTGTTTCAAATACAAATGATAAAAATCAATGTGTTTTCATTGGAATTAACTAAATTGTACCTCATTTTCCGTTTATATTACCGATGGAAGATGTACACGTAAAACCGCTCTAATCCGGCTGAAACGTCGATATATGCAATAAAAACAGAACTTCTCCTCTTTCCAATATCTTACTCAGTATTTTAACGAGAAACAAATAGTTGATTGAAAATGAAGTGTTTAAGGTTAATTTTTAATCAATTATGTGTTTGCATCATTTTTATCGTATATTTAATGAATTAATAGCAATAAACTGAAAATTCACAAAAACGTGGAAAAACAGCAAAATATTGCCTAATTCGATGATATTTTGTTTATATCACATAAAGGAAAAGGGGATGATAAACGTCAAAATATTGCTGAATTCGATGATTTTTAGTACGAAACAAAATGCAAGAAAACTTGCATTGTATTGCTTAAAATGCAATATTATGCGAAAATCTGAGATTTGAAGGTCATATCACATATCGTGATACTACATAAAATAGTATCGAGTACTGGTAAAATGAATATATTTACGTAATATCAAACTACATGAAAAACGTGAAAAAAATCATTATTATACCAAATTTGAGGATTTTAACTTCGAATCATAAAGCGACGTTTCGTATTTTTTAGACCCTAGAAAAGACGTATAAAGATGTTGCTTCCAATACAAATGATAAAAATCAATGTGTTTTCATTAAAATTAACTAAAATGTTTCTGATTTTCGGTTTATATTACCGATGGAAGATGTACACGTAAAACCGTTCTAATCCGGCTGAAACGTCTATATATGCAATAAAAACAGAACTTCTCCCCTTTTCAATATCTTACTCAGTATTTTAACGAGAAACAAATATATGATTGAAAATTAAGTATTTAAGGTTATTTTCTGATCATTTATGTGTTTGCATAATTTTTCTCGAATATTTAATGAAATAATAACAATAAACTGAAAATTCACAAAAACGTGGAAAAACGGCAAAATATTGCCTAATTCGATGATAATTTGTTTAAATCACATAAAGGAAAAGGTGATGATAAAGGTCAAAATACTGCTAAATTCGATGATATTTAGTACAAAACAAAGTGTAAGAAAACTTGGTTAAATATGCACAATTTGCGAAATTCTGAGATTTGAAGGCCAAATCACATATCGTGAGAAAACATGAAGTAGTATCGAAATATTGGTAAAACGAATATATATACGGATAATCACACTACATGAATAACGTGAAGAAAGTCACTATATTACCATATATGAGGATTTTAACTTCAAATTATAGAGCGAGGTTTCGTATTATTTAGATCCAAGAAAAGACATATGACAATGTTGTTTCAAATACAAATGATAAAAATCAAAGTGTTTTAATTAGAATTAACTAAAATGTACCTGATTTTCCTTTTATATTACCGATGGAAGATGTACACGTAAAACCGCTCTAATCCGGCTGAAACGTCGATATATGCAATAAAAACAGAACTTTTCCTCTTTCCAATATCTTACTCAGTATTTTAACGAGAAACAAATAGTTGATTGAAAATGAAGTGTTTAAGGTTAATTTTAATCAATTATGTGTTTGCATCATTTTTATCGTATATTTAATGAATTAATAGCAATAAACTGAAAATTCACAAAAACGTGGAAAAACAGCAAAATATTGCCTAATTCGATGATATTTTGTTTAAATCACATAAAGGAAAAGGTGATGATAAAGGTCAAAATATTGCTAAATTCGAAAATATTTAGTACAAAACAAAGTGTAAGAAAACTTGGTTAAATATGCAAAATTTGCGAAATTCTGAGATTTGAAGGCCAAATCACATATCGTGAGAAAACATGAAGTAGTATCGAAATATTGGTAAAAACGAATATATATATACGGATAATCACACTACATGAATAACGTGAAAAAAGTCACTATATTACCATATATGAGGATTTTAACTTCAGATTATAGAGCGAGGTTTCGTATTATTTAGATCCAAGAAAAGACATGACAATGTTGTTTCAAATGCAAATGATAAAAATCAATGTGTTTTCATTAGAATTAACTAAAATGTACCTGATTTTCCGTTTATATTACCGATGGAAGATGTACACGTAAAACCGCTCTAATCCGGCTGAAACGTCGATATATGCAATAAAAACAGAACTTCTCCTCTTTCCAATATCTTACTCAGTATTTTAACGAGAAACAAATAGTTGATTGAAAATGAAGTGTTTAAGGTTAATTTTTAATCAATTATGTGTTTGCATCATTTTTATCGTATATTTAATGAAATAATAACAATAAACTGAAAATTCACAAAAACGTGGAAAAACGGCAAAATATTGCCTAATTCGATGATATTTTGTTTAAATCATATAAAGGAAAAGGTGATGATAAAGGTCAAAATATTGCTGAATTCGATGATTTTTAGTACGAAACAAAATGAAAGAAAACTTGCATTTTATTGCTTAAAATGCAATATTATGCGAGAATCTGAGATTTGAAGGTCATATCACATATCGTGATACTACATAAAATAGTATCGAGTACTGGTAAAATGAATATATTTACGTAATATCAAACTACATGAAAAACGTGAAAAAAATCATTATTATACCAAATTTGAGGATTTTAACTTCGAATCATAAAGCGACGTTTCGTATTTTTTAGACCCTAGAAAAGACGTATAAAGATGTTGCTTCCAATACAAATGATAAAAATCAATGTGTTTTCATTAAAATTAACTAAAATGTTTCTGATTTTCGGTTTATATTACCGATGGAAGATGTACACGTAAAACCGTTCTAATCCGGCTGAAACCTCTATATATGCAATAAAAACAGAACTTCTCCCCTTTTCAATATCTTACTCAGTATTTTAACGAGAAACAAATATATGATTGAAAATTAAGTATTTAAGGTTATTTTCTGATCATTTATGTGTTTGCATAATTTTTCTGGAATATTTAATGAAATAATAACAATAAACTGAAAATTCACAAAAACGTGGAAAAACGGCAAAATATTGCCTAATTCGATGATAATTTGTTTAAATCACATAAAGGAAAAGGTGATGATAAAGGTCAAAATACTGCTAAATTCGATGATATTTAGTACAAAACAAAGTGTAAGAAAACTTGGTTAAATATGCACAATTTGCGAAATTCTGAGATTTGAAGGCCAAATCACATATCGTGAGAAAACATGAAGTAGTATCGAAATATTGGTAAAACGAATATATATACGGATAATCACACTACATGAATAACGTGAAGAAAGTCACTATATTACCATATATGAGGATTTTAACTTCAAATTATAGAGCGAGGTTTCGTATTATTTAGATCCAAGAAAAGACATATGACAATGTTGTTTCAAATACAAATGATAAAAATCAAAGTGTTTTAATTAGAATTAACTAAAATGTACCTGATTTTCCGTTTATATTACCGATGGAAGATGTACACGTAAAACCGCTCTAATCCGGCTGAATCGTCGATATATGCAATAAAAACAGAACTTCTCCTCTTTCCAATATCTTACTCAGTATTTTAACGAGAAACAAATAGTTGATTGAAAATGAAGTGTTTAAGGTTAATTTTAATCAATTATGTGTTTGCATCATTTTTATCGTATATTTAATGAATTAATAGCAATAAACTGAAAATTCACAAAAACGTGGAAAAACAGCAAAATATTGCCTAATTCGATGATATTTTGTTTAAATCACATAAAGGAAAAGGTGATGATAAAGGTCAAAATATTGCTAAATTCGATAATATTTAGTACAAAACAAAGTGTAAGAAAACTTGGTTAAATATGCAAAATTTGCGAAATTCTGAGATTTGAAGGCCAAATCACATATCGTGAGAAAACATGAAGTAGTATCGAAATATTGGTAAAAACGAATATATATATACGGATAATCACACTACATGAATAACGTGAAAAAAGTCACTATATTACCATATATGAGGATTTTAACTTCAGATTGTAGAGCGAGGTTTCGTATTATTTAGATCCAAGAAAAGACATGACAATGTTGTTTCAAATGCAAATGATAAAAATCAATGTGTTTTCATTAGAATTAACTAAAATGTACCTGATTTTCCGTTTATATTACCGATGGAAGATGTACACGTAAAACCGTTCTAATCCGGCTGAAACGTCTATATATGCAATAAAAACAGAACTTCTCCCCTTTTCAATATGTTACTCAGTATTTTAACGAGAAACAAACATATGATTGAAAATTAAATATTTAAGGTTATTTTCTGATCAATTATGTGTTTGCATAATTTTTCTCGAATATTTAATGAAATAATAACAATAAACTGAAAATTCACAAAAAAGTGGAAAAACAGCAAAATATTGCCTAATTCGATGATATTTTGTTTAAATCACATAAAGGAAAAGGTGATGATAAAGGTCAAAATATTGCTATATTCGATGATATTTAGTACAAAACAAAGTGTAAGAAAACTTGGTTAAATATGCAAAATTTGCGATATTCTGAGATTTGAAGGCCAAATCACATATCGTGAGAAAACATGAAGTAGTATCGAAATATTGGTAAAACGAATAAATATACGAATAATCACACTACATGAATAACGTGAAAAAAGTCACTATATTACCATATATGAGGATTTTAACTTCAAATTATAGAGCGAGGTTTCGTATTATTTAGATCCAAGAAAAGACATATGACAATGTTGTTTCAAATACAAATGATAAAAATCAATGTGTTTTCATTAGAATTAACTAAAATGTACCTGATATTCCGTTTATATTACCGATGGAAGATGTACACGTAAAACCGCTCTAATCCGGCTGAAACGTCGATATATGCAATGAAAACAGAACTTCTCCTCTTTCCAATATCTTACTCAGTATTTTAACGAGAAACAAATAGTTGATTGAAAATGAAGTGTTTAAGGTTAATTTTTAATCAATTATGTGTTTGCATCATTTTTATCGTATATTTAATGAATTAATAGCAATAAACTGAAAATTCACAAAAACGTGGAAAAACAGCAAAATATTGCCTAATTCGATGATATTTTGTTTAAATCACATAAAGGAAAAGGTGATGATAAAGGTCAAAATATTGCTAAATTCGATGATATTTAGTACAAAACAAAGTGTAAGAAAACTTGGTTATATATGCAAAATTTGCGAAATTCTGAGATTTGAAGGCCAAATCACATATCGTGAGAAAACATGAAGTAGGATCGAAATATTGGTAAAAACGAATATATATACGGATAATCACACTACATGAATAACGTGAAAAATTCACTATATTACCATATATGAGGATTTTAACTTCAAATTATAGAGCGAGGTTTCGTATTCTTTAGATCCAAGAAAAGACATGACAATGTTGTTTCAAATACAAATGATAAAAATCAATGTGTTTTCATTCGAATTAACTAAATTGTACCTGATTTTCCGTTTATATTACCGATGGAAGATGTACACGTAAAACCGCTCTAATCCGGCTGAAACGTCGATATATGCAATAAAAACAGAACTTCTCATCTTTCCAATATCTTACTCAGTATTTTAACGAGAAACAAATAGTTGATTGAAAATGAAGTGTTTACGGTTAATTTTTAATCAATTATGTGTTTGAATCATTTGTATCGTATATATAATGAATTAATAGCAATAAACTTAAAATTCACAAAAACGTGGAAAAACAGCAAAATATTGCCTAATTCGATGATATTTTGTTTAAATCACATAAAGGAAAAGGTGATGATAAAGGTCAAAATATTGCTATATTCGATGATATTTAGTACAAAACAAAGTGTAAGAAAACTTGGTTAAATATGCAAAATTTGCGAAATTCTGAGATTTGAAGGCCAAATCACATATCGTGAGAAAACATGAAGTAGTATCGAAATATTGGTAAAAACGAATATATATACGGATAATCACACTACATGAATAACGTGAAAAATTCACTATATTACCATATATGAGGATTTTAACTTCAAATTATAGAGCGAGGTTTCGTATTCTTTAGATCCAAGAAAAGACATGACAATGTTGTTTCAAATACAAATGATAAAAATCAATGTGTTTTCAATGGAATTAACTAAATTGTACCTGATTTTCCGTTTATATTACCGATAGAAGATGTACACGTAAAACCGCTCTAATCCGGCTGAAACGTCGATATATGCAATAAAAACAGAACTTCTCCTCTTTCCAATATCTTACTCAGTATTTTAACGAGAAACAAATAGTTGATTGAAAATGAAGTGTTTAAGGTTAATTTTTAATCAATTATGTGTTTGCATCATTTTTATCGTATATTTAATGAATTAATAGCAATAAACTGAAAATTCACAAAAAGTGGAAAAACAGCAAAATATTGCCTAATTGGATGATATTTTGTTTATATCACTTAAAGGAAAAGGGGATGATAAACGTCAAAATATTGCTGAATTCGATGATTTTTAGTACGAAACAAAATGCAAGAAAACTTGCATTGTATTGCTTAAAATGCAATATTATGCGAAAATCTGAGATTTGAAGGACATATCACATATCGTGATACTATATAAAATAGTATCTAAATACTGGTAAAAATGAATATATTTGCGTAATATCAAACTACATGAAAAACGTGAAAAAAGTCATTATTATACCAAATTTGAGGATTTTAACTTCGAATCATAAAACGACGTTTCGTATTTTTTAGAACCTAGAAAAGACGTATAAAGATGTTGCTTCCAATACAAATGATAAAAATCAATGTGTTTTCATTAAAATTAACTAAAATGTTCCCGATTTTCGGTTTATATTACCGATGGAAGATGTACACGTAAAACCGTTCTAATCCGGCTGAAACGCCTATATATGCAATAAAAACAGAACTTCTCCTCTTTTCAATATCTTACTCAGTATTTTAACGAGAAACAAATAGATGATTGAAAATGAAGTATTTAAGGTTATTTTCTGATCAATTATGTGTTTGCATAATTTTTCTCGAATATTTAAAGAAATAATACCAATAAACTGAAAATTCACAAAAACGTGGAAAAACGGCAAAATATTGCCTAATTCGATGATATTTTGTTTAAATCACATAAAGGAAAAGGTAATGATAAAGGTCAAAATATTGCTAAATTCGATGATATTTAGTACAAAACAAAATGCAAGAAAACTTGGTTAAATATGCAAAATTTGCGAAATTCTGAGATTTAAAGGCCAAATCACATATCGTGAGAAAACATGAAGTAGTATCGAAATATTGGTAAAAACGAATATATATATGTACAATCACACTACATGAATAACGTGAAAAAAGTCACTATATTACCATATTTGAGGATTTTAACTTCAAATCATAAAGCAAAGTTTCGTATTATTTAGATCCAAGAAAATACATATGACAATGTTGTTTCCAATACAAATGATAAAAATCAATGTGTTTTCATTAAAATTAACTAAAATGTTTCTGATTTTCGGTTTATATTACCGATGGAAGATGTACACGTAAAACCGTTCTAATCCGGCTGAAACGTCTATATATGCAATAAAAACAGAACTTCTCCCATTTTCAATATCTTACTCAGTATTTTAACGAGAAACAAATATATGATTGAAAATTAAGTATTTAAGGTTATTTTCTGATCAATTATGTGTTTGCATAATTTTTCTCGAATATTTAAAGAAATAATACCAATAAACTGAAAATTCACAAAAACGTGGAAAAACGGCAAAATATTGCCTAATTCGATGATATTTTGTTTAAATCACATAAAGGAAAAGGTGATGATAAAGGTCAAAATATTGCTAAATTCGATGATATTTAGTACAAAACAAAGTGTAAGAAAACTTGGTTAAATATGCAAAATTTGCGAAATTCTGAGATTTGAAGGCCAAATCACATATCGTGAGAAAACATGAAGTAGTATCGAAATATTGGTAAAAACGAATATATATACGGATAATCACACTACATGAATAACGTGAAAAATTCACTATATTACCATATATGAGGATTTTAACTTCAAATTATAGAGCGAGGTTTCGTATTCTTTAGATCCAAGAAAAGACATGACAATGTTGTTTCAAATACAAATGATAAAAATCAATGTGTTTTCATTGGAATTAACTAAATTGTACCTGATTTTCCGTTTATATTACCGATGGAAGATGTACACGTAAAACCGCTCTAATCCGGCTGAAACGTCGATATATGCAATAAAAACAGAACTTCTCCTCTTTCCAATATCTTACTCAGTATTTTAACGAGAAACAAATAGTTGATTGAAAATGAAGTGTTTAAGGTTAATTTTTAATCAATTATGTGTTTGCATCATTTTTATCGAATATATAATGAATTAATAGCAATAAACTGAAAATTCACAAAAAGTGGAAAAACAGCAAAATATTGCCTAATTGGAGGATATTTTGTTTATATCACTTAAAGGAAAAGGAGATGATAAACGTCAAAATATTGCTGAATTCGATGTTTTTTAGTACGAAACAAAATGCAAGAAAACTTGCATTGTATTGCTTAAAATGCAATATTATGCGAGAATCTGAGATTTGAAGGACATATCACATATCGCGATACTATATAAAATAGTATCGAAATACTGGTAAAAATGAATATATTTACGTAATATCAAACTACATGAAAAACGTGAAAAAAGTCATTATTATACCAAATTTGAGGATTTTAACTTCGAATCATAAAACGACGTTTCGTATTTTTTAGAACCTAGAAAAGACGTATAAAGATGTTGCTTCCAATACAAATGATAAAAATCAATGTGTTTTCATTAAAATTAACTAAAATGTTCCTGATTTTCGGTTTATATTACCGATGGAAGATGTACACGTAAAACCGTTCTAATCCGGCTGAAACGCCTATATATGCAATAAAAACAGAACTTCTCCTCTTTTCAATATCTTACTCAGTATTTTAACGAGAAACAAATAGATGATTGAAAATGAAGTATTTAAGGTTATTTTCTGATCAATTATGTGTTTGCATAATTTTTCTCGAATATTTAAAGAAATAATACCAATAAACTGAAAATTCACAAAAACGTGGAAAAACGGCAAAATATTGCCTAATTCGATGATATTTTGTTTAAATCACATAAAGAAAAAGGTAATGATAAAGGTCAAACTATTGCTAAATTCGATGATATTTAGTACAAAACAAAATGCAAGAAAACTTGGTTAAATATGCAAAATTTACGAAATTCTGAGATTTAAAGGCCAAATCACATATCGTGAGAAAACATGAAGTAGTATCGAAATATTGGTAAAAACGAATATATATATGTAAAATCACACTACATGAATAACGTGAAAAAAGTCACTATATTACCATATTTGAGGATTTTAACTTCAAATCATAAAGCAAGGTTTCGTATTATTTAGATCCAAGAAAAGACATATGACAATGTCGTTTCAAATACAAATGATAAAAATCAATGTGTTTTCATTAGAATTAACTAAAATGTACCTGATTTTCCGTTTATATTACCGATGGAAGATGTACACGTAAAACCGCTCTAATCCGGCTGAAACGTCTATATATGCAATAAAAACAGAAATTCTCCCCTTTTCAATATCTTACTCAGTATTTTAACGAGAAACAAATAGTTGATTGAAAATGAAGTAATATAAGGTTATTTTCTGATCAATTATGTGTTTGCATAATTTTTCTCGAATATTAATGATATAATAACAATAAACTGAAAATTCACAAAAACGTGGAAAAATGGCAAAATATTGCCTAATTCGATGATGTTTTGTTTAAATCACATAAAGGAAAAGGAGATGATAAAGGTCAAAATATTGCTGAATTCGATGATTTTTAGTACGAAACAAAATGCAAGAAAACTTGCATTTTATTGCTTAAAAAGCAATATTATGCGAAAATCTGAGATTTGAAGGTCATATCACATATCGTGATACTACATAAAATAGTATCGAAATACTGGTAAAAATGAATATATTTACGTAATATCAAACTACATGAAAAACGTGAAAAAAGTCAATATTATACCAAATTTGAGGATTTTAACTTTGAATCATAGAGCGACGTTTCGTATTTTTTAGACCCTAGAAAAGACGTATAAAGATGTTGCTTCCAATACAAATGATAAAAATCAATATGTTTTCATTAAAATTAACTAAAATGTTTCTGATTTTCGGTTTATATTACCGATGGAAGATGTACACGTAAAACCGTTCTAATCCGGCTGAAACGTCTATATATGCAATAAAAACAGAAATTCTCCCCTTTTCAATATCTTACTCAGTATTTTAACGAGAAACAAATAGTTGATTGAAAATGAAGTAATATAAGGTTATTTTCTGATCAATTATGTGTTTGCATAATTTTTCTCGAATATTTAATGAAATAATAACAATAAACTGAAAATTCACAAAAACGTGGAAAAACGGCAAAATATTGCCGAATTCGATGATATTTTATTTATATCACATAAAGGAAAAGGGGATGATAAACGTCAAAATATTGCTGAATTCGATGATATTTAGTACGAAACAAAATGCAAGAAAACTTGCATTTTATTGCTTAAAAAGTAATATTATGCGAACATCTGAGATTTGAAGGTCATATCACATATCGTGATACTACATACAATAGTATCGAAATACTGGTAAAAATGAATATATTTACGTAATATCAAACTACCAGAAAAACGTGAAAAAAGTCATTATTATACCAAATTTGAGGATTTTAACTTCGAATCATAAAGCGACGTTTCGTATTTTTTAGACCCTAGAAAAGACGTATAAAGATGTTGCTTCCAATATAAATGATAAAAATCAATGTGTTTTCATTAAAATTAACTAAAATGTTTCTGATTTTCGGTTTATATTACCGATGAAAGATGTACACGTAAAACCGCTCTAATCCGGCTGAAACGTCTATATATGCAATAAAAACAGAACTCCCCTTTTCAATATCTTACTCAGTATTTTAACGAGAAACAAATAGATGATTGAAAATTAAGTATTTAAGGTTATTTTCTGATCAATTATGTGTTTGCATAATTTTTCTCGAATATTTAATGAAATAATAACAATAAACTGAAAATTCACAAAAACGTGGAAAAACGGCAAAATATTGCCTAATTCGATGATATTTTGTTTAAATCACATAAAGGAAAAGGTGATGATAAAGGTCAAAATATTGCTAAATTCGATGATATTTAGTACAAAACAAAGTGTAAGAAAACTTGGTTAAATATGCAAAATTTGCGAAATTCTGAGATTTGAAGGCCAAATCACATATCGTGAGAAAACATGAAGTAGTATCGAAATATTGGTAAAAACGAATATATATATACGGATAATCACACTACATGAATAACGTGAAAAAAGTCTCTATATTACCATATATGAGGATTTTAACTTCAAATTATAGAGCGAGGTTTCGTATTATTTAGATCCAAGAAAAGACATGACAATGTTGTTTCAAATGCAAATGATAAAAATCAATGTGTTTTCCTTAGAATTAACTAAAATGTACCTGATTTTCCGTTTATATTACCGATGGAAGATGTACACGTAAAACCGCTCTAATCCGGCTGAAACGTCGATATATGCAATAAAAACAGAACTTCTCCTCTTTCCAATATCTTACTCAGTATTTTAACGAGAAACAAATAGTTGATTGAAAATGAAGTGTTTAAGGTTAATTTTTAATCAATTATGTGTTTGCATCATTTTTATCGTATATTTAATGAAATAGTAACAATAAACTGAAAATTCACAAAAACGTTGAAAAACGGCAAAATATTGCCTAATTCGATGATATTTTGTTTAAATCACATAAAGGAAAAGGTGATGATAAAGGTCAAAATATTGCTGAATTCGATGATTTTTAGTACGAAACAAAATGAAAGAAAACTTGCATTTTATTGCTTAAAATGCAATATTATGCGAGAATCTGAGATTTGAAGGTCATATCACATATCGTGATACTACATAAAATAGTATCGAGTACTGGTAAAATGAATATATTTACGTAATATCAAACTACATGAAAAACGTGAAAAAAATCATTATTATACCAAATTTGAGGATTTTAACTTCGAATCATAAAGCGACGTTTCGTATTTTTTAGACCCTAGAAAAGACGTATAAAGATGTTGCTTCCAATACAAATGATAAAAATCAATGTGTTTTCATTAAAATTAACTAAAATGTTTCTGATTTTCGGTATATATTACCGATGGAAGATGTACACGTAAAACCGTTCTTATCCGGCTGAAACGTCTATATATGCAATAAAAACAGAACTTCTCCCCTTTTCAATATCTTACTCAGTATTTTAACGAGAAACAAATATATGATTGAAAATTAAGTATTTAAGGTTATTTTCTGATCATTTATGTGTTTGCATAATTTTTCTCGAATATTTAATGAAATAATAACAATAAACTGAAAATTCACAAAAACGTGGAAAAACGGCAAAATATTGCCTAATTCGATGATAATTTGTTTAAATCACATAAAGGAAAAGGTGATGATAAAGGTCAAAATACTGCTAAATTCGATGATATTTAGTACAAAACAAAGTGTAAGAAAACTTGGTTAAATATGCACAATTTGCGAAATTCTGAGATTTGAAGGCCAAATCACATATCGTGAGAAAACATGAAGTAGTATCGAAATATTGGTAAAAACGAATATATATACGGATAATCACACTACATGAATAACGTGAAAAATTCACTATATTACCATATATGAGGATTTTAACTTCAAATTATAGAGCGAGGTTTCGTATTCTTTAGATCCAAGAAAAGACATGACAATGTTGTTTCAAATACAAATGATAAAAATCAATGTGTTTTCATTAGAATTAACTAAATTGTACCTGATTTTCCGTTTATATTACCGATGGAAGATGTACACGTAAAACCGCTCTAATCCGGCTGAAACGTCGATATATGCAATAAAAACAGAACTTCTCCTCTTTCCAATATCTTACTCAGTATTTTAACGAGAAACAAATAGTTGATTGAAAATGAAGTGTTTACGGTTAATTTTTAATCAATTATGTGTTTGAATCATTTGTATCGTATATATAATGAATTAATAGCAATAAACTTAAAATTCACAAAAACGTGGAAAAACAGCAAAATATTGCCTAATTCGATGATATTTTGTTTAAATCACATAAAGGAAAAGGTGATGATAAAGGTCAAAATATTGCTATATTTGATGATATTTAGTACAAAACAAAGTGTAAGAAAACTTGGTTAAATATGCAAAATTTGCGAAATTCTGAGATTTGAAGGCCAAATCACATATCGTGAGAAAACATGAAGTAGTATCGAAATATTGGTAAAAACGAATATATATACGGATAATCACACTACATGAATAACGTGAAAAATTCACTATATTACCATATATGAGGATTTTAACTTCAAATTATAGAGCGAGGTTTCGTATTCTTTAGATCCAAGAAAAGACATGACAATGTTGTTTCAAATACAAATGATAAAAATCAATGTGTTTTCAATGGAATTAACTAAATTGTACCTGATTTTCCGTTTATATTACCTATAGAAGATGTACACGTAAAACCGCTCTAATCCGGCTGAAACGTCGATATATGCAATAAAAACAGAACTTCTCCTCTTTCCAATATCTTACTCAGTATTTTAACGAGAAACAAATAGTTGATTGAAAATGAAGTGTTTAAGGTTAATTTTTAATCAATTATGTGTTTGCATCATTTTTATCGTATATTTAATGAATTAATAGCAATAAACTGAAAATTCACAAAAAGTGGAAAAACAGCAAAATATTGCCTAATTGGATGATATTTTGTTTATATCACTTAAAGGAAAAGGGGATGATAAACGTCAAAATATTGCTGAATTCGATGATTTTTAGTACGAAACAAAATGCAAGAAAACTTGCATTGTATTGCTTAAAATGCAATATTATGCGAAAATCTGAGATTTGAAGGACATATCACATATCGTGATACTATATAAAATAGTATCGAAATACTGGTAAAAATGAATATATTTGCGTAATATCAAACTACATGAAAAACGTGAAAAAAGTCATTATTATACCAAATTTGAGGATTTTAACTTCGAATCATAAAACGACGTTTCGTATTTTTTAGAACCTAGAAAAGACGTATAAAGATGTTGCTTCCAATACAAATGATAAAAATCAATGTGTTTTCATTAAAATTAACTAAAATGTTCCTGATTTTCGGCTTATATTACCGATGGAAGATGTACACGTAAAACCGTTCTAATCCGGCTGAAACGCCTATATATGCAATAAAAACAGAACTTTCTCTTTTCAATATCTTACACAGTATTTTAACGAGAAACAAATAGATGATTGAAAATGAAGTATTTAAGGTTATTTTCTGATCAATTATGTGTTTGCATAATTTTTCTCGAATATTTAAAGAAATAATACCAATAAACTGAAAATTCACAAAAACGTGGAAAAACGGCAAAATATTGCCTAATTCGATGATATTTTGTTTAAATCACATAAAGGAAAAGGTAATGATAAAGGTCAAAATATTGCTAAATTCGATGATATTTAGTACAAAACAAAATGCAAGAAAACTTGGTTAAATATGCAAAATTTGCGAAATTCTGAGATTTAAAGGCCAAATCACATATCGTGAGAAAACATGAAGTAGTATCGAAATATTGGTAAAAACGAATATATATATGTACAATCACACTACATGAATAACGTGAAAAAAGTCACTATATTACCATATTTGAGGATTTTAACTTCAAATCATAAAGCAAAGTTTCGTATTATTTAGATCCAAGAAAAGACATATGACAATGTTGTTTCCAATACAAATGATAAAAATCAATGTGTTTTCATTAAAATTAACTAAAATGTTTCTGATTTTCGGTTTATATTACCGATGGAAGATGTACACGTAAAACCGTTCTAATCCGGCTGAAACGTCTATATATGCAATAAAAACAGAACTTCTCCCATTTTCAATATCTTACTCAGTATTTTAACGAGAAACAAATATATGATTGAAAATTAAGTATTTAAGGTTATTTTCTGATCAATTATGTGTTTGCATAATTTTTCTCGAATATTTAAAGAAATAATACCAATAAACTGAAAATTCACAAAAACGTGGAAAAACGGCAAAATATTGCCTAATTCGATGATATTTTGTTTAAATCACATAAAGGAAAAGGTGATGATAAAGGTCAAAATATTGCTAAATTCGATGATATTTAGTACAAAACAAAGTGTAAGAAAACTTGGTTAAATATGCAAAATTTGCGAAATTCTGAGATTTGAAGGCCAAATCACATATCGTGAGAAAACATGAAGTAGTATCGAAATATTGGTAAAAACGAATATATATACGGATAATCACACTACATGAATAACGTGAAAAATTCACTATATTACCATATATGAGGATTTTAACTTCAAATTATAGAGCGAGGTTTCGTATTCTTTAGATCCAAGAAAAGACATGACAATGTTGTTTCAAGTACAAATGATAAAAATCAATGTGTTTTCATTGGAATTAACTAAATTGTACCTGATTTTCCGTTTATATTACCGATGGAAGATGTACACGTAAAACCGCTCTAATCCGGCTGAAACGTCGATATATGCAATAAAAACAGAACTTCTCCTCTTTCCAATATCTTACTCAGTATTTTAACGAGAAACAAATAGTTGATTGAAAATGAAGTGTTTAAGGATAATTTTTAATCAATTATGTGTTTGCATCATTTTTATCGAATATTTAATGAATTAATAGCAATAAACTGAAAATTCACAAAAAGTGGAAAAACAGCAAAATATTGCCTAATTGGAGGATATTTTTTTTATATCACTTAAAGGAAAAGGGGATGATAAACGTCAAAATATTGCTGAATTCGATGATTTT
Source organism: Procambarus clarkii (assembly GCF_040958095.1). Lineage (NCBI taxonomy): Eukaryota > Metazoa > Arthropoda > Malacostraca > Decapoda > Cambaridae > Procambarus > Procambarus clarkii. The sequence continues at coordinate 42,592,634 of NC_091179.1, read as the reverse complement.
TAGTACGAAACAAAATGCAAGAAAACTTGCATTGTATTGCTTAAAATGCAATATTATGCGAGAATCTGAGATTTGAAGGACATATCACATATCGCGATACTATATAAAATAGTATCGAAATACTGGTAAAAATGAATATATTTACGTAATATCAAACTACATGAAAAACGTGAAAAAAGTTATTATTATACCAAATTTGAGGATTTTAACTTCGAATCATAAAACGACGTTTCGTATTTTTTAGAACCTAGAAAAGACGTATAAAGATGTTGCTTCCAATACAAATGATAAAAATCAATGTGTTTTCATTAAAATTAACTAAAATGTTCCTGATTTTCGGTTTATATTACCGATGGAAGATGTACACGTAAAACCGTTCTAATCCGGCTGAAACGCCTATATATGCAATAAAAACAGAACTTCTCCTCTTTTCAATATCTTACTCAGTATTTTAACGAGAAACAAATAGATGATTGAAAATGAAGTATTTAAGGTTATTTTCTGATCAATTATGTGTTTGCATAATTTTTCTCGAATATTTAAAGAAATAATACCAATAAACTGAAAATTCACAAAAACGTGGAAAAACGGCAAAATATTGCCTAATTCGATGATATTTTGTTAAAATCACATAAAGAAAAAGGTAATGATAAAGGTCAAACTATTGCTAAATTCGATGATATTTAGTACAAAACAAAATGCAAGAAAACTTGGTTAAATATGCAAAATTTACGAAATTCTGAGATTTAAAGGCCAAATCACATATCGTGAGAAAACATGAAGTAGTATCGAAATATTGGTAAAAACGAATATATATATGTAAAATCACACTACATGAATAACGTGAAAAAAGTCACTATATTACCATATTTGAGGATTTTAACTTCAAATCATAAAGCAAGGTTTCGTATTATTTAGATCCAAGAAAAGACATATGACAATGTCGTTTCAAATACAAATGATAAAAATCAATGTGTTTTCATTAGAATTAACTAAAATGTACCTGATTTTCCGTTTATATTACCGATGGAAGATGTACACGTAAAACCGCTCTAATCCGGCTGAAACGTCTATATATGCAATAAAAACAGAAATTCTCCCCTTTTCAATATCTTACTCAGTATTTTAACGAGAAACAAATAGTTGATTGAAAATGAAGTAATATAAGGTTATTTTCTGATCAATTATGTGTTTGCATAATTTTTCTCGAATATCAATGATATAATAACAATAAACTGAAAATTCACAAAAACGTGGAAAAACAGCAAAATATTGCCTAATTCGATGATGTTTTGTTTAAATCACATAAAGGAAAAGGAGATGATAAAGGTCAAAATATTGCTGAATTCGATGATTTTTAGTACGAAACAAAATGCAAGAAAACTTGCATTTTATTGCTTAAAAAGCAATATTATGCGAAAATCTGAGATTTGAAGGTCATATCACATATCGTGATACTACATAAAATAGTATCGAAATACTGGTAAAAATGAATATATTTACGTAATATCAAACTACATGAAAAACGTGAAAAAAGTCAATATTATACCAAATTTGAGGATTTTAACTTTGAATCATAGAGCGACGTTTCGTATTTTTTAGACCCTAGAAAAGACGTATAAAGATGTTGCTTCCAATACAAATGATAAAAATCAATATGTTTTCATTAAAATTAACTAAAATGTTTCTGATTTTCGGTTTATATTACCGATGGAAGATGTACACGTAAAACCGTTCTAATCCGGCTGAAACGTCTATATATGCAATAAAAACAGAAATTCTCCCCTTTTCAATATCTTACTCAGTATTTTAACGAGAAACAAATAGTTGATTGAAAATGAAGTAATATAAGGTTATTTTCTGATCAATTATGTGTTTGCATAATTTTTCTCGAATATTTAATGAAATAATAACAATAAACTGAAAATTCACAAAAACGTGGAAAAACGGCAAAATATTGCCGAATTCGATGATATTTTATTTATATCACATAAAGGAAAAGGGGATGATAAACGTCAAAATATTGCTGAATTCGATGATATTTAGTACGAAACAAAATGCAAGAAAACTTGCATTTTATTGCTTAAAAAGTAATATTATGCGAACATCTGAGATTTGAAGGTCATATCACATATCGTGATACTACATACAATAGTATCGAAATACTGGTAAAAATGAATATATTTACGTAATATCAAACTACCAGAAAAACGTGAAAAAAGTCATTATTATACCAAATTTGAGGATTTTAACTTCGAATCATAAAGCGACGTTTCGTATTTTTTAGACCCTAGAAAAGACGTATAAAGATGTTGCTTCCAATATAAATGATAAAAATCAATGTGTTTTCATTAAAATTAACTAAAATGTTTCTGATTTTCGGTTTATATTACCGATGAAAGATGTACACGTAAAACCGCTCTAATCCGGCTGAAACGTCTATATATGCAATAAAAACAGAACTCCCCTTTTCAATATCTTACTCAGTATTTTAACGAGAAACAAATAGATGATTGAAAATTAAGTATTTAAGGTTATTTTCTGATCAATTATGTGTTTGCATAATTTTTCTCGAATATTTAATGAAATAATAACAATAAACTGAAAATTCACAAAAACGTGGAAAAACGGCAAAATATTGCCTAATTCGATGATATTTTGTTTAAATCACATAAAGGAAAAGGTGATGATAAAGGTCAAAATATTGCTAAATTCGATGATATTTAGTACAAAACAAAGTGTAAGAAAACTTGGTTAAATATGCAAAATTTGCGAAATTCTGAGATTTGAAGGCCAAATCACATATCGTGAGAAAACATGAAGTAGTATCGAAATATTGGTAAAAACGAATATATATATACGGATAATCACACTACATGAATAACGTGAAAAAAGTCACTATATTACCATATATGAGGATTTTAACTTCAAATTATAGAGCGAGGTTTCGTATTATTTAGATCCAAGAAAAGACATGACAATGTTGTTTCAAATGCAAATGATAAAAATCAATGTGTTTTCCTTAGAATTAACTAAAATGTACCTGATTTTCCGTTTATATTACCGATGGAAGATGTACACGTAAAACCGCTCTAATCCGGCTGAAACGTCGATATATGCAATAAAAACAGAACTTCTCCTATTTCCAATATCTTACTCAGTATTTTAACGACAAACAAATAGTTGATTGAAAATGAAGTGTTTAAGGTTAATTTTTAATCAATTATGTGTTTGCATCATTTTTATCGTATATTTAATGAATTAATAGCAATAAACTGAAAATTCACAAAAACGTGGAAAAACAGCAAAATATTGCCTAATTCGATGATATTTTGTTTATATCACATAAAGGAAAAGGGGATGATAAAGGTCAAAATATTGCTGAATTCGATGATTTTTAGAACGAAACAAAATGCAAGAAAACTTGCATTTTATTGCTTAAAAAGCAATATTATGCGAAAATCTGAGATTTGAAGGTCATATCACATATCGTGATACTACATAAAATAGTATCGTACATAAAAGACGTCAAAATATTGCTGAATTCGATGATTTTTAGTACGAAACAAAATGCAAGAAAACTTGCATTTTATTGCTTAAAAAGCAATATTATGCGAAAATCTGAGATTTGAAGGTCATATCACATATCGTGATACTACATAAAATAGTATCGAAATTCTGGTAAAAATGAATATATTTACGTAATATCAAACTACATGAAAAACGTTAGAAAAGTCATTATTATACCAAATTTGAGGATTTTAACTTCGAATCATAAAACGACGCTTCGTATTTTTTTAGACCCTAAAAAAGACGTATAAAGATGTTGCTTCCAATACAAATGATACAAATCAATGTGTTTTCATTAAAATTAACTAAAATGTTCCTGATTTTCGGTTTATATTATCGATGGAAGATGAACACGTAAAACCGTTCTAATCTGGCTGAAACGCCTATATATGCAATAAAAACAGTACTTCTCCCCTTTTCAATATCTTACTCAGTATTTTAACGAGAAACAAATAGATGATTGAAAATGAAGTATTTAAGGTTATTTTCTGATCAATTATGTGTTTGCATAATTTTTCTCTAATATTTAAAGAAATAATAACAATAAACTGAAAATTCAAAAAAACGTGGAAAAACGGCAAAATATTGCCTAATTCGATGATATTTTGTTTAAATCACATAAAGGAAAAGGTGATGATAAAGGTCAAAATATTGCTAAATTCGATGATATTTAGTACAAAACAAAATGCAATAAAACTTGGTTAAATATGCAAAATTTGCGAAATTCTGAGATTTAAAGGCCAAATCACATATCGTGAGAAAACATGAAGTAGTATCAAAATATTGGTAAAAACGAATATATATACGGATAATCACACTACATGAATGACGTGAAAAAAGTCACTATATTACCATATATGAGGATTTTAACTTCAAATTATAGAGCGAGGTTTCGTATTATTTAGATCCAAGAAAAGACATATGACAATGTTGTTTCAAATACAAATGATAAAAATCAATGTGTTTTCATTAGAATTAACTAAAATGTACCTGATTTTCCGTTTATATTACCGATGGAAGATGTACACGTAAAACCGCTCTAATCCGGCTGAAACGTCGATATATGCAATAAAAACAGAACTTCTCCTCTTTCAAATATCTTACTCAGTATTTTAACGAGAAACAAATATTTGATTGAAAATGAAGTGTTTAAGGTTAATTTTTAATCAATTATGTGTTTGCATCATTTTTATCGTATATTTAATGAATTAATAGCAATAAACTGAAAATTCACAAAAACGTGGAAAAACAGCAAAATATTGCCTAATTCGATGATATTTTGTTTATATCACATAAAGGAAAAGGGGATGATAAAGGTCAAAATATTGCTGAATTCGATGATTTTTAGTACAAAACAAAATGCAAGAAAACTTGCATTTTATTGCTTAAAATGCAATATTATGCGAAAATCTGAGATTTGAAGGTCATATCACATATCGTGATACTACATAAAATAGTATCGAAATACTGGTAAAAATGAATATATTTACGTAATATCAAACTACATGAAAAACGTGAAAAAAGTCATTATTATACCAAATTTTAGGATTTTAACTTCGAATCATAAAGCGACGTATCGTATTTTTTAGACCCTAGAAAAGACGTATAAAGATGTTGCTTCTAATACAAATGATAAAAATAAATGTGTTTTTATTAAAATTAACTAAAATGTTCCTGATTTTCGGTTTATATTACCGATGGAAGATGTACACGTAAAACCGTTCTAATCCGGCTGAAACGTCTATATATGCAATAAAAACAGAACTTCTCCCCTTTTCAATATCTTACTCAGTATTTTAACGAGAAACAAATAGTTGATTGAAAATTAAGTAATATAAGGTTATTTTCTGATCAATTATGTGTTTGCATAATTTTTCTCGAATATTTAATGAAATAATAACAATAAACTGAAAATTCACAAAAACGTGGAAAAACAGCAAAATATTGCCTAATTCGATGATATTTTGTTTATATCACATAAAGGAAAAGGGGATGATTAAGGTCAAAATATTGCTGAATTCGATGATTTTTAGTACGAAACAAAATGCAAGAAAACTTGCATTTTATTGCTTAAAAAGCAATATTATGCGGAAATCTGAGATTTGAAGCTCATATCACATATCGTGATACTACATAAAATAGTATAGTACATAAAAGACTACATAAAAGACGTCAAAATATTGCTGAATTCGATGATTTTTAGTACGAAACAAAATGCAAGAAAACTTGCATTTTATTGCTTGAAATGCAATATTACGCGAAAATCTGAGATTTGAAGGTCATATCACATATCGTGATACTACATAAAATAGTATCGAAATACTGGTAAAAATGAATATATTTAGGTAATATCAAACTACATGAAAAACGTGAAAAAAGTCATTATTATACCAAATTTGAGGATTTTAACTTCAAACCATAAAACGACGTTTCGTATTTTTTAGACCATAGAAAAGACGTATAAAGATGTTGCTTCCAATACAAATGATAAAAATCAATGTGTTTTCATTAAAATTAACTAAAGTGTTCCTGATTTTCGGTTTATATTACCGATGGAAGATGTACACGTAAAACCGTTCTAATCCGGCTGAAACGCCTATATATGCAATAAAAACCGAACTTTTCCCCTTTTCAATATCTTACTCAGTATTTTAACGAGAAACAAATAGATGATTGAAAATGAAGTATTTAAGGTTATTTTCTGATCAATTATGTGTTTGCATAATTTTTCTCGAATATTTAAAGAAATAATAACAATAAACTGAAAATTCACAAAAACGTGGAAAAACGGCAAAATATTGCCTAATTCGATGATATTTTGTTTAAATCATATAAAGGAAAAGGTGATGATAAAGGTCAAAATATTGCTAAATTCGATGATATTTAGTAGAAAACAAAATGCAAGAAAACTTGGTTAAATATGCAAAATTTGCGAAATTCTGAGATTTAAAGGCCAAATCACATATCGTGAGAAAACATGAAATTGTATCGAAATATTGGTAAAAACGAATATATATATGTAAAATCACACTACATGAATAACGTGAAAAAAGTCACTATATTACCATATTTGATGATTTTAACTTCAAATCATAAAGCAAGGTTTCGTATTTTTTAGATCCAAGAAAAGACCTATGACAATGTTGTTTCAAATACAAATGATAAAAATCAATGTGTTTTCAGTAGAATTAACTAAAATGTACCTGATTTTCCGTTTATATTACCGATGGAAGATGTACACGTAAAACCGCTCTAATCCGGCTGAAACGTCTATATATGCAATAAAAACAGAAATTCTCCCCTTTTCAATATCTTACTCAGTATTTTAACGAGAAACAAATAGTTGATTGAAAATGAAGTAATATAAGGTTATTTTCTGATCAATTATGTGTTTGCATAATTTTTCTCGAATATTTAATGAAATAATAACAATAAACTGAAAATTCACAAAAACGTGGAAAAACGCCAAAATATTGCCTAATTTGATGATATTTTGTTTAAATAACATAAAGGAAAAGGAGATGATAAAGGTCAAAATATTGCTGAATTCGATGATTTTTAGTACGAAACAAAATGCAAGAAAACTTGCATTTTATTGCTTAAAAATCAATATTATGCGAAAATCTGAGATTTGAAGGTCATATCACATATCGTGATACTACATAAAATAGTATCGTACATAAAAGACTACATAAAAGACGTCAAAATATTGCTGAATTCGATGATTTTTAGTACGAAACAAAATGCAAGAAAACTTGCATTTTATTGCTTAAAATGCAATATTATGCGAAAATCTGAGATTTGAAGGCCATTTCACATATCGTGATACTACATAAAATAGTATCGAAATACTGGTAAAAATGAATATATTTACGTAATATCAAACTACATGAAAAACGTGAAAAAAGTCATTATTATACCAAATTTGAGGATTTTAACTTCAAACCATAAAACGACGTTTCGTATTTTTTAGACCATAGAAAAGACGTATAAAGATGTTGCTTCCAATACAAATGATAAAAATCAATGTGTTTTCATTAAAATTAACTAAAGTGTTCCTGATTTTCGGTTTATATTACCGATGGAAGATGTACACGTAAAACCGTTCTAATCCGGCTGAAACGCCTATATATGCAATAAAAACCGAACTTTTCCCCTTTTCAATATCTTACTCAGTATTTTAACGAGAAACAAATAGATGATTGAAAATGAAGTATTTAAGGTTATTTTCTGATCAATTATGTGTTTGCATAATTTTTCTCGAATATTTAATGAAATAATAACAATAAACTGAAAATTCACAAAAACGTGGAAAAACGGCAAAATATTGCCTAATTCGATGATATTTTGTTTAAATCACATAAAGGAAAAGGTGATGATAAAGGTCAAAATATTGCTAAATTCGATGATATTTAGTACAAAACAAAATGCAAGAAAACTTGGTTAAATATGCAAAATTTGCGAAATTCTGAGATTTAAAGGCCAAATCACATATCGTGAGAAAACATGAAGTAGTATCGAAATATTGGTAAAAACGAATATATATACTCACACTACATGAATAACGTGAAAAAAGTCACTATATTACCATATATGAGGATTTTAACTTCAAATTATAGAGCGAGGTTTCGTATTATTTAGATCCAAGAAAAGACATATGACAATGTTGTTTCAAATACAAATGATAAAAATCAATGTGTTTTCATTAGAATTAACTAAAATGTTCCTGATTTTCCGTTTATAATACCGATGGAAGATGTACACGTAAAACCGTTCTAATCCAGCTGAAACGTCTATTTATGCAATAAAAACATAACTTCTCCCTTTTTCAATATCTTACTCAGTATTTTAACGAGAAACATATAGATGATTGCAAATTAAGTATTTAAGGTTATTTTCTGATCAATTATGTGTTTGCATAATTTTTCTCGAATATTTAATGAAATAATAACAATAAACTGAAAATTCACAAAAACGTGGAAAAACGGCAAAATATTGCCTAATTCGATGATATTTTGTTTAAATCACATAAAGGAAAAGGTGATGATAAAGGTCAAAATATTGCTAAATTCGATGATATTTAGTACAAAACAAAATGCAATAAAACTTGGTTAAATATGCAAAATTTGCGAAATTCTGAGATTTAAAGGCCAAATCACATATCGTGAGAAAACATGAAGTAGTATCAAAATATTGGTAAAAACGAATATATATACGGATAATCACACTACATGAATAACGTGAAAAAAGTCACTATATTACCATATATGAGGAGTTTAACTTCAAATTATAGAGCGAGGTTTCGTATTATTTAGATCCAAGAAAAGACATATGACAATGTTGTTTCAAATACAAATGATAAAAATCAATGTGTTTTCATTAGAATTAACTAAAATGTACCTGATTTTCCGTTTATATTACCGATGGAAGATGTACACATAAAACCGCTCTAATCCGGCTGAAACGTCGATATATGCAATAAAAACAGAACTTCTCCTTTTTCCAATATCTTACTCAGTATTTTAACGAGAAACAAATAGTTGATTGAAAATGAAGTAATATTAGGTTATTTTCTGATCAATTATGTGTTTGCATAATTTTTCTCGAATATTTAATGAAATAATAACAATAAACTGAAAATTCCCAAAAACGTGGAAAAACAGCAAAATATTGCCTAATTCGATGATATTTTGTTTATATCACATAAAGGAAAAGGGGATGATAAAGGTCAAAATATTGCTGAATTCGATGATTTTTAGTACGAAACAAAATGCAAGAAAACTTGCATTTTATTGCTTAAAAAGCAATATTATGCAAAAATCTGAGATTTGAAGCTCATATCACATATCGTGATACTACATAAAATAGTATCGTACATAAAAGACTACATAAAAGACGTCAAAATATTGCTGAATTCGATGATTTTTAGTACGAAACAAAATGCAAGAAAACTTGCATTTTATTGCTTAAAATGCAATATTATGCGAAAATCTGAGATTTGAAGGTCATATCACATATCGTGATACTACATAAAATAGTATCGAAATACTGGTAAAAATGAATATATTTAGGTAATATCAAACTACATGAAAAACGTGAAAAAAGTCATTATTATACCAAATTTGAGGATTTTAACTTCAAACCATAAAACGACATTTCGTATTTTTTAGACCCTAGAAAAGACGTATAAAGATGTTGCTTCCAATACAAATGATAAAAATCAATGTGTTTTCATTAAAATTAACTAAAGTGTTCCTGATTTTCGGTTCATATTACCGATGGAAGATGTACACGTAAAACCGTTCTAATCCGGCTGAAACGCCTATATATGCAATAAAAACCGAACTTTTCCCCTTTTCAATATCTTACTCAGTATTTTAACGAGAAACAAATAGATGATTGAAAATGAAGTATTTAAGGTTATTTTCTGATCAATTATGTGTTTGCATAATTTTTCTCGAATATTTAAAGAAATAATAACAATAAACTGAAAATTCACAAAAACGTGGAAAAACGGCAAAATATTGCCTAATTCGATGATATTTTGTTTAAATCACATAAAGGAAAAGGTGATGATAAAGGTCAAAATATTGCTAAATTCGATGATATTTAGTACAAAACAAAATGCAAGAAAACTTGGTTAAATATGCAAAATTTGCGAAATTCTGAGATTTAAAGGCCAAATCACATATCGTGAGAAAACATGAAGTAGTATCGAAATATTGGTAAAAACGAATATATATACTCACACTACATGAATAACGTGAAAAAAGTCACTATATTACCATATATGAGGATTTTAACTTCAAATTATAGAGCGAGGTTTCGTATTATTTAGATCCAAGAAAAGACATATGACAATGTTGTTTCAAATACAAATGATAAAAATCAATGTGTTTTCATTAGAATTAACTAAAATGTTCCTGATTTTCCGTTTATATTACCGATGGAAAATGTACACGTAAAACCGCTCTAATCCGGCTGAAACGTCGATATATGCAATAAAACCAGAACTTCTACTCTTTCCAATATCTTACTCAGTATTTTAACGAGAAACAAATAGTTGATTGAAAATGACGTGTTTAAGGTTAATTTTTAATCAATTATGTGTTTGAATCATTTTTATCGTATATTTAATGAATTAATAGCAATAAACTGAAAATTCACAAAAACGTGGAAAAACAGCAAAATATTGCCTAATTCGATGATATTTTGTTTATATCACTTAATGGAAAAGGGGATGATAAACGTCAAAATATTGCTGAATTCGATGATTTTTAGTACGAAACAAAATGCAAGAAAACTTGCATTGTATTGCTTAAAATGCAATATTATGCGAGAATCTGAGATTTGAAGGACATATCACATATCGCGATACTATATAAAATAGTATCGAAATACTGGTAAAAATGAATATATTTACGTAATATCAAACTACATGAAAAACGTGAAAAAAATCATTATTATACCAAATTTGAGGATTTTAACTTCGAATCATAAAACGACGTTTCGTATTTTCTAGACCCTAGAAAAGACGTATAAAGATGTTGCTTCCAATACAAATGATAAAAATAAATGTGTTTTCATTAAAATTAACTAAAATGTTCCTGATTTTCTGTTTATATTTCCGATGGAAGATGTACACGTAAAACCGTTCTAATCCGGCTGAAACGTCTATATATGCAATAAAAACAGAACTTCTCCCCTTTTCAATATCTTACTCAGTATTTTAACGAGAAACAAATAGTTGATTGAAAATGAAGTAATATAAGGTTATTTTCTGATCAATTATGTGTTTGCATAATTTTTCTCGAATATTTAATGAAATAATAACAATAAACTGAAAATTCACAAAAACGTGGAAAAACGGCAAAATATTGCCTAATTCGATGATATTTTCTTTAAATCACATAAAGGAAAAGGAGATGATAAAGGTCAAAATATTGCTGAATTCGATGATTTTTAGTACGAAACAAAATGCAAGAAAACTTGCATTTTATTGCTTAAAAAGCAATATTATGCGAAAATCTGAGATTTGAAGGTCATATCACATATCGTGATACTACATAAAATAGTATCGAAATAATGGTAAAAATGAATATATTTACGTAATATCAAACTATATGAAAAACGTGAAAAAAAACATTATTATACCAAATTTGAGGATTTTAACTTCGAATCATAAAGCGACGTTTCGTATTTTTTAGACCCTTGAAAAGACGTATAGAGATGTTGCTTCTAATACAAATCATAAAAATAAATGTGTTTTCATTAAAATTAACTAAAATGTTCCTGATTTTCGGTTTATATTACCGATGGAAGATGTACACGTAAAACCGTTCTAATCCAGCTGAAACGTCTATATATGCAATAAAAACAGAACTTCTCCCCTTTTCAATATCTTACTCAGTATTTTAACGAGAAACATATAGATGATTGAAAATTAAGTATTTAAGGTTATTTTCTGATCAATTATGTGTTTGCATAATTTTTCTCGAATATTTAATGAAATAATAACAATAAACTGAAAATTCCCAAAAACGTGGAAAAACAGCAAAATATTGCCTAATTCGATGATATATTTTGTTTATATCACATAAAGGAAAAGGGGATGATAAAGGTCAAAATATTGCTGAATTCGATAATTTTTAGTACGAAACAAAATGCAAGAAAACTTGCATTTTATTGCTTAAAAAGCAATATTATGCAAAAATCTGAGATTTGAAGCTCATATCACATATCGTGATACTACATAAAATAGTATCGTACATAAAAGACTACATAAAAGACGTCAAAATATTGCTGAATTCGATGATTTTTAGTACGAAACAAAATGCAAGAAAACTTGCATTTTATTGCTTAAAATGCAATATTATGCGAAAATCTGAGATTTGAAGGTCATATCACATATCGTGATACTACATAAAATAGTATCGAAATACTGGTAAAAATGAATATATTTAGGTAATATCAAACTACATGAAAAACGTGAAAAAAGTCATTATTATACCAAATTTGAGGATTTTAACTTCAAACCATAAAACGACATTTCGTATTTTTTAGACCCTAGAAAAGACGTATAAAGATGTTGCTTCCAATACAAATGATAAAAATCAATGTGTTTTCATTAAAATTAACTAAAGTGTTCCTGATTTTCGGTTCATATTACCGATGGAAGATGTACACGTAAAACCGTTCTAATCCGGCTGAAACGCCTATATATGCAATAAAAACCGAACTTTTCCCCTTTTCAATATCTTACTCAGTATTTTAACGAGAAACAAATAGATGATTGAAAATGAAGTATTTAAGGTTATTTTCTGATCAATTATGTGTTTGCATAATTTTTCTCGAATATTTAAAGAAATAATAACAATAAACTGAAAATTCACAAAAACGTGGAAAAACGGCAAAATATTGCCTAATTCGATGATATTTTGTTAAAATCACATAAAGGAAAAGGTGATGATAAAGGTCAAAATATTGCTAAATTCGATGATATTTAGTACAAAACAAAATGCAAGAAAACTTGGTTAAATATGCAAAATTTGCGAAATTCTGAGATTTAAAGGCCAAATCTCATATCGTGAGAAAACATGAAGTAGTATCGAAATATTGGTAAAAACGAATATATATACTCACACTACATGAATAACGTGAAAAAAGTCACTATATTACCATATATGAGGATTTTAACTTCAAATTATAGAGCGAGGTTTCGTATTATTTAGATCCAAGAAAAGACATATGACAATGTTGTTTCAAATACAAATGATAAAAATCAATGTGTTTTCATTAGAATTAACTAAAATGTTCCTGATTTTCCGTTTATATTACCGATGGAAAATGTACACGTAAAACCGCTCTAATCCGGCTGAAACGTCGATATATTCAATAAAACCAGAACTTCTACTCTTTCCAATATCTTACTCAGTATTTTAACGAGAAACAAATAGTTGATTGAAAATGACGTGTTTAAGGTTAATTTTTAATCAATTATGTGTTTGAATCATTTTTATCGTATATTTCATGAATTAATAGCAATAAACTGAAAATTCACAAAAACGTGGAAAAACAGCAAAATATTGCCTATTTCGATGATATTTTGTTTATATCACTTAAAGGAAAAGGGGATGATAAACGTCAAAATATTGCTGAATTCGATGATTTTTAGTACGAAACAAAATGCAAGAAAACTTGCATTGTATTGCTTAAAATGCAATATTATGCGAGAATCTGAGATTTGAAGGACATATCACATATCGCGATACTATATAAAATAGTATCGAAATACTGGTAAAAATGAATATATTTACGTAATATCAAACTACATGAAAAACGTGAAAAAAATCATTATTATACCAAATTTGAGGATTTTAACTTCGAATCATAAAACGACGTTTCGTATTTTCTAGACCCTAGAAAAGACGTATAAAGATGTTGCTTCCAATACAAATGATAAAAATAAATGTGTTTTCATTAAAATTAACTAAAATGTTCCTGATTTTCTGTTTATATTTCCGATGGAAGATGTACACGTAAAACCGTTCTAATCCGGCTGAAACGTCTATATATGCAATAAAAACAGAAATTCTCCCCTTTTCAATATCTTACTCAGTATTTTAACGAGAAACAAATAGTTGATTGAAAATGAAGTAATATAAGGTTATTTTCTGATCAATTATGTGTTTGCATAATTTTTCTCGAATATTTAATGAAATAATAACAATAAACTGAAAATTCACAAAAACGTGGAAAAACGGCAAAATATTGCCTAATTCGATGATATTTTCTTTAAATCACATAAAGGAAAAGGAGATGATAAAGGTCAAAATATTGCTGAATTCGATGATTTTTAGTACGAAACAAAATGCAAGAAAACTTGCATTTTATTGCTTAAAAAGCAATATTATGCGAAAATCTGAGATTTGAAGATCATATCACATATCGTGATACTACATAAAATAGTATCGAAATAATGGTAAAAATGAATATATTTACGTAATATCAAACTATATGAAAAACGTGAAAAAAGCCATTATTATACCAAATTTGAGGATTTTAACTTCGAATCATAAAGCGACGTTTCGTATTTTTTAGACCCTTGAAAAGACGTATAGAGATGTTGCTTCTAATACAAATCATAAAAATAAATGTGTTTTCATTAAAATTAACTAAAATGTTCCTGATTTTCGGCTTATATTACCGATGGAAGATGTACACGTAAAACCGTTCTAATCCAGCTGAAACGTCTATATATGCAATAAAAACAGAACTTCTCCCCTTTTCAATATCTTACTCAGTATTTTAACGAGAAACATATAGATGATTGAAAATTAAGTATTTAAGGTTATTTTCTGATCAATTTTGTGTTTGCATAATTTTTCTCGAATATTTAATGAAATAATAACAATAAACTGAAAATTCACAAAAACGTGGAAAAACGGCAAAATATTGCCTAATTCGATGATATTTTGTTTAAATCACATAAAGGAAAAGGTGATGATAAAAGTCAAAATATTGCTAAATTCGATGATATTTAGTACAAAACAAAGTGTAAGAAAACTTGGTTAAATATGCATAATTTGCGAAATTCTGAGATTTGAAGGCCAAATCACATATCGTGAGAAAACATGAAGTAGTATCGAAATATTGGTAAAAACGAATATATATACGGATAATCACACTACATGAATAACGTGAAAAAAGTCACTATATTACCATATATGAGGATTTTAACTTCAAATTATAGAGCGAGGTTTCGTATTATTTAGATCCAAGAAAAGACATATGACAATGTTGTTTCAAATACAAATGATAAAAATCAATGTGTTTTCATTAGAATTAACTAAAATGTACCTGATTTTCCGTTTATATTACCGATGGAAGATGTACACGTAAAACCGCTCTAATCCGGCTGAAACGTCGATATATGCAATAAAAACAGAACTTCTCCTCTTTCCAATATCTTACTCAGTATTTTAACGAGAAACAAATGGTTGATTGAAAATGAAGTGTTTAAGGTTAATTTTTAATCAATTATGTGTTTGCATCATTTTTATCGTATATTTAATGAATTAATAGCAATAAACTGAAAATTCACAAAAACGTGGAAAAACAGCAAAATATTGCCTAATTCGATGATATTTTGTTTATATCACATAAAGGAAAAGGGGATGATAAAGGTCAAAATATTGCTGAATTCGATGATTTTTAGTACGAAACAAAATGCAAGAAAACTTGCATTTTATTGCTTAAAATGCAATATTATGCGAAAATCTGAGATTTGAAGGTCATATCACATATCGTGATACTACATAAAATAGTATCGAAATACTGGTAAAAATGAATATATTTACGTAATATCAAACTACATGAAAAACGTGAAAAAAGTCATTATTATACCAAATTTGAGGATTTTAACTTCAAACCATAAAACGACGTTTCGTATTTTTTAGACCCTAGAAAAGACGTATAAAGATGTTGCTTCCAATACAAATGATAAAAATCAATGTGTTTTCATTAAAATTAACTAAAGTGTTCCTGATTTTCGGTTTATATTACCGATGGAAGATGTACACGTAAAACCGATCTAATCCGGCTGAAACGCCTATATATGCAATAAAAACCGAACTTTTCCCCTTTTCAATATCTTACTCAGTATTTTAACGAGAAACAAGTAGATGATTGAAAATGAAGTATTTAAGGTTATTTTCTGATCAATTATGTGTTTGCATAATTTTTCTCGAATATTTAAAGAAATAATACCAATAAACTGAAAATTCACAAAAACGTGGAAAAACGGCAAAATATTGCCTAATTCGATGATATTTTGTTTAAATCACATAAAGGAAAAGGTGATGATAAAGGTCAAAATATTGCTAAATTCGATGATATTTAGTACAAAACAAAATGCAAGAAAACTTGGTTAAATCTGCAAAATTTGCGAAATTCTGAGATATAAAGGCCAAATCACATATCGTGAGAAAACATGAAGTAGTATCGAAATATTGGTAAAAACGAATATATATATGTAAAATCACACTACATGAATAACGTGAAAAAAGTCACTATATTACCATATTTGAGGATTTTAACTTCAAATCATAAAGCAAGGTTTCGTATTATTTAGATCCAAGAAAAGACATATGACAATGTTGTTTCAAATACAAATGATAAAAATGTGTTTTCATTAGAATTAACTAAAATGTACCTGATTTTCTGTTTATATTACCTATGGAAGATGTACACGGAAAACCGCTCTAATCCGGCTGAAACGTCTATATATGCAATAAAAACAGAAATCCTCCCCTTTTCAATATCTTACTCAGTATTTTAACGAGAAACAAATAGTTGATTGAAAATGAAGTAATATAAGGTTATTTTCTGATCAATTATGTGTTTGCATAATTTTTCTCGAATAATTAATGAAATAATAACAATAAACTGAAAATTCACAAAAACGTGGAAAAACGGCAAAATATTGCCTAATTCGATGATATTTTGTTTAAATCACATAAAGGAAAAGGAGATGATAAAGGTCAAAATATTGCTGAATTCGATGATTTTTAGTACGAAACAAAATGCAAGAAAACTTGCATTTTATTGCTTAAAAAGCAATATTATGCGAAAATCTGAGATTTGAAGGTCATATCACATATCGTGATACTACATAAAATAGTATCGAAATACTGGTAAAAATGAATATATTTACGTAATATCAAACTACATGAAAAACGTGAAAAAGTCAATATTATACCAAATTTGAGGATTTTAACTTCGAATCATAGAGCGACGTTTCGTATTTTTTAGACCCTAGAAAAGACGTATAAAGATGTTGCTTCCAATACAAATGATAAAAATCAATATGTTTTCATTAAAATTAACTAAAATGTTTCTGATTTTCGGTTTATATTACCGATGGAAGATGTACACGTAAAACCGTTCTAATCCAGCTGAAACGTCTATATATGCAATAAAAACAGAACTTCTCCCCTTTTCAATATCTTACTCAGTATTTTAACGAGAAACATATAGATGATTGAAAATTAAGTATTTAAGGTTATTTTCTGATCAATTATGTGTTTGCATAATTTTTCTCGAATATTTAATGAAATAATAACAATAAACTGAAAATTCACAAAAACGTGGAAAAACGGCAAAATATTGCCTAATTCGATGATATTTTGTTTAAATCACATAAAGGAAAAGGTGATGATAAAAGTCAAAATATTGCTAAATTCGATGATATTTAGTACAAAACAAAGTGTAAGAAAACTTGGTTAAATATGCATAATTTGCGAAATTCTGAGATTTGAAGGCCAAATCACATATCGTGAGAAAACATGAAGTAGTATCGAAATATTGGTAAAAACGAATATATATACGGATAATCACACTACATGAATAACGTGAAAAAAGTCACTATATTACCATATATGAGGATTTTAACTTCAAATTATAGAGCGAGGTTTCGTATTATTTAGATCCAAGAAAAGACATATGACAATGTTGTTTCAAATACAAATGATAAAAATCAATGTGTTTTCATTAGAATTAACTAAAATGTACCTGTTTTCCGTTTATATTACCGATGGAAGATGTACACGTAAAACCGCTCTAATCCGGCTGAAACGTCGATATATGCAATAAAAACAGAACTTCTCCTCTTTCCAATATCTTACTCAGTATTTTAACGAGAAACAAATGGTTGATTGAAAATGAAGTGTTTAAGGTTAATTTTTAATCAATTATGTGTTTGCATCATTTTTATCGTATATTTAATGAATTAATAGCAATAAACTGAAAATTCACAAAAACGTGGAAAAACAGCAAAATATTGCCTAATTCGATGATATTTTGTTTATATCACATAAAGGAAAAGGGGGTTATAAAGGTCAAAATATTGCTGAATTCGATGATTTTTAGTACGAAACAAAATGCAAGGAAACTTGCATTTTATTGCTTAAAATGCAATATTATGCGAAAATCTGAGATTTGAAGGTCATATCACATATCGTGATACTACATAAAATAGTATCGAAATTCTGGTAAAAATGAATATATTTACGTATTATCAAACTACATGAAAAACGTGAAAAAGTCATTATTATACCAAATTTGAGGATTTTAACTTCGAATCATAAAGCGACGTTTCGTATTTTTTAGACCCTAGAAAAGACGTATAAAGATGTTGCTTCTAATACAAATGATAAAAATAAATGTGTTTTCAATAAAATTAACTAAAATATTCCTGATTTTCGGTTTATATTACCGATGGAAGATGTACACGTAAAACCGTTCTAATCCGGCTGAAACGTCTATATATGCAATAAAAACAGAACTTCTCCCCTTTTCAATATCTTACTCAGTATTTTAACGAGAAACAAATAGTTGATTGAAAATGAAGTAATATAAGGTTATTTTCTGATCAATTATGTGTTTGCATAATTTTTCTCGAATATTTAATGAAATAATAACAATAAACTGAAAATTCACAAAAACGTGGAAAAACAGCAAAATATTGCCTAATTCGATGATATTTTGTTTATATCACATAAAGGAAAAGGGGATGATAAAGGTCAAAATATTGCTAAATTCGATGATTTTTAGTACGAAACAAAATGCAAGAAAACTTGCATTGTATTGCTTAAAATGCAATATTATGCGAGAATCTGAGATTTGAAGGACATATCACATATCGCGATACTATATAAAATAGTATCGAAATACTGGTAAAAATGAATATATTTACAAATGAATATATTTATCAAACTACATGAAAAACGTGATAAAAATCATTATTATACCAAATTTGAGGATTTTAACTTCGAATCATAAAACGACGTTTCGTATTTTTTAGACCCTAGAAAAGACGTATAAAAATGTTGCTTCCAATACAAATGATAAAAATAAATGTGTTTTCATTAAAATTAACTAAAATGTTCCTGATTTTCGGTTTATATTACCGATGGAAGATGTACACGTAAAACCGTTCTAATCCGGCTGAAACGTCTATATATGCAATAAAAACAGAACTTCTCCCCTTTTCAATATCTTACTCAGTATTTTAACGAGAAACAAATAGTTGATTGAAAATGAAGTAATATAAGATTATTTTCTGATCAATTATGTGTTTGCATAATTTTTCTCGAATATTTAATGAAATAATAACAATAAACTGAAAATTCACAAAAACGTGGAAAAACAGCAAAATATTGCCTAATTCGATGATATTTTGTTTATATCACATAAAGGAAAAGGGGATGATAAAGGTCAAAATATTGCTAAATTCGATGATTTTTAGTACGAAACAAAATGCAAGAAAACTTGCATTTTATTGCTTAAAATGCAATATTATGCGAAAATCTGAGATATGAAGGTCATATCACATATCGTGATACTACATAAAATAGTATCGAAATACTGGTAAAAATGAATATATTTAGGTAATATCAAACTACATGAAAAACGTGAAAAAAGTCATTATTATACCAAATTTGAGGATTTTAACTTCAAACCATAAAACGACGTTTCGTATTTTTTAGACCCTAGAAAAGACGTATAAAGATGTTGCTTCCAATACAAATGATAAAAATCAATGTGTTTTCATTAAAATTAACTAAAGTGTTCCTGATTTTCGGTTTATATTACCGATGGAAGATGTACACGTAAAACCGATCTAATCCGGCTGAAACGCCTATATATGCAATAAAAACCGAACTTTTCCCCTTTTCAATATCTTACTCAGTATTTTAACGAGAAACAAGTAGATGATTGAAAATGAAGTATTTAAGGTTATTTTCTGATCAATTATGTGTTTGCATAATTTTTCTCGAATATTTAAAGAAATAATACCAATAAACTGAAAATTCACAAAAACGTGGAAAAACGGCAAAATATTGCCTAATTCGATGATATTTTGTTTAAATCACATAAAGGAAAAGGTGATGATAAAGGTCAAAATATTGCTAAATTCGATGATATTTAGTACAAAACAAAATGCAAGAAAACTTGGTTAAATCTGCAAAATTTGCGAAATTCTGAGATATAAAGGCCAAATCACATATCGTGAGAAAACATGAAGTAGTATCGAAATATTGGTAAAAACGAATATATATATGTAAAATCACACTACATGAATAACGTGAAAAAAGTCACTATATTACCATATTTGAGGATTTTAACTTCAAATCATAAAGCAAGGTTTCGTATTATTTAGATCCAAGAAAAGACATATGACAATGTTGTTTCAAATACAAATGATAAAAATGTGTTTTCATTAGAATTAACTAAAATGTACCTGATTTTCTGTTTATATTACCTATGGAAGATGTACACGGAAAACCGCTCTAATCCGGCTGAAACGTCTATATATGCAATAAAAACAGAAATCCTCCCCTTTTCAATATCTTACTCAGTATTTTAACGAGAAACAAATAGTTGATTGAAAATGAAGTAATATAAGGTTATTTTCTGATCAATTATGTGTTTGCATAATTTTTCTCGAATAATTAATGAAATAATAACAATAAACTGAAAATTCACAAAAACGTGGAAAAACGGCAAAATATTGCCTAATTCGATGATATTTTGTTTAAATCACATAAAGGAAAAGGAGATGATAAAGGTCAAAATATTGCTGAATTCGATGATTTTTAGTACGAAACAAAATGCAAGAAAACTTGCATTTTATTGCTTAAAAAGCAATATTATGCGAAAATCTGAGATTTGAAGGTCATATCACATATCGTGATACTACATAAAATAGTATCGAAATACTGGTAAAAATGAATATATTTACGTAATATCAAACTACATGAAAAACGTGAAAAAGTCAATATTATACCAAATTTGAGGATTTTAACTTCGAATCATAGAGCGACGTTTCGTATTTTTTAGACCCTAGAAAAGACGTATAAAGATGTTGCTTCCAATACAAATGATAAAAATCAATATGTTTTCATTAAAATTAACTAAAATGTTTCTGATTTTCGGTTTATATTACCGATGGAAGATGTACACGTAAAACCGTTCTAATCCAGCTGAAACGTCTATATATGCAATAAAAACAGAACTTCTCCCCTTTTCAATATCTTACTCAGTATTTTAACGAGAAACATATAGATGATTGAAAATTAAGTATTTAAGGTTATTTTCTGATCAATTATGTGTTTGCATAATTTTTCTCGAATATTTAATGAAATAATAACAATAAACTGAAAATTCACAAAAACGTGGAAAAACGGCAAAATATTGCCTAATTCGATGATATTTTGTTTAAATCACATAAAGGAAAAGGTGATGATAAAAGTCAAAATATTGCTAAATTCGATGATATTTAGTACAAAACAAAGTGTAAGAAAACTTGGTTAAATATGCATAATTTGCGAAATTCTGAGATTTGAAGGCCAAATCACATATCGTGAGAAAACATGAAGTAGTATCGAAATATTGGTAAAAACGAATATATATACGGATAATCACACTACATGAATAACGTGAAAAAAGTCACTATATTACCATATATGAGGATTTTAACTTCAAATTATAGAGCGAGGTTTCGTATTATTTAGATCCAAGAAAAGACATATGACAATGTTGTTTCAAATACAAATGATAAAAATCAATGTGTTTTCATTAGAATTAACTAAAATGTACCTGTTTTCCGTTTATATTACCGATGGAAGATGTACACGTAAAACCGCTCTAATCCGGCTGAAACGTCGATATATGCAATAAAAACAGAACTTCTCCTCTTTCCAATATCTTACTCAGTATTTTAACGAGAAAC
Organism: Procambarus clarkii; assembly: GCF_040958095.1. Classification (NCBI taxonomy): domain Eukaryota; kingdom Metazoa; phylum Arthropoda; class Malacostraca; order Decapoda; family Cambaridae; genus Procambarus; species Procambarus clarkii. The sequence continues at coordinate 42,570,271 of NC_091179.1, read as the reverse complement.
AAATGGTTGATTGAAAATGAAGTGTTTAAGGTTAATTTTTAATCAATTATGTGTTTGCATCATTTTTATCGTATATTTAATGAATTAATAGCAATAAACTGAAAATTCACAAAAACGTGGAAAAACAGCAAAATATTGCCTAATTCGATGATATTTTGTTTATATCACATAAAGGAAAAGGGGGTTATAAAGGTCAAAATATTGCTGAATTCGATGATTTTTAGTACGAAACAAAATGCAAGAAAACTTGCATTTTATTGCTTAAAATGCAATATTATGCGAAAATCTGAGATTTGAAGGTCATATCACATATCGTGATACTACATAAAATAGTATCGAAATTCTGGTAAAAATGAATATATTTACGTATTATCAAACTACATGAAAAACGTGAAAAAGTCATTATTATACCAAATTTGAGGATTTTAACTTCGAATCATAAAGCGACGTTTCGTATTTTTTAGACCCTAGAAAAGACGTATAAAGATGTTGCTTCTAATACAAATGATAAAAATAAATGTGTTTTCATTAAAATTAACTAAAATGTTCCTGATTTTCGGTTTATATTACCGATGGAAGATGTACACGTAAAACCGTTCTAATCCGGCTGAAACGTCTATATATGCAATAAAAACAGAACTTCTCCCCTTTTCAATATCTTACTCAGTATTTTAACGAGAAACAAATAGTTGATTGAAAATGAAGTAATATAAGGTTATTTTCTGATCAATTATGTGTTTGCATAATTTTTCTCGAATATTTAATGAAATAATAACAATAAACTGAAAATTCACAAAAACGTGGAAAAACAGCAAAATATTGCCTAATTCGATGATATTTTGTTTATATCACATAGAGGAAAAGGGGATGATAAAGGTCAAAATATTGCTAAATTCGATGATTTTTAGTACGAAACAAAATGCAAGAAAACTTGCATTGTATTGCTTAAAATGCAATATTATGCGAGAATCTGAGATTTGAAGGACATATCACATATCGCGATACTATATAAAATAGTATCGAAATACTGGTAAAAATGAATATATTTACAAATGAATATATTTATCAAACTACATGAAAAACGTGATAAAAATCATTATTATACCAAATTTGAGGATTTTAACTTCGAATCATAAAACGACGTTTCCTATTTTTTAGACCCTAGAAAAGACGTATAAAAATGTTGCTTCCAATACAAATGATAAAAATAAATGTGTTTTCATTAAAATTAACTAAAATGTTCCAGATTTTCGGTTTATATTACCGATGGAAGATGTACACGTAAAACCGTTCTAATCCGGCTGAAACGTCTATATATGCAATAAAAACAGAACTTCTCCCCTTTTCAATATCTTACTCAGTATTTTAACGAGAAACAAATAGTTGATTGAAAATGAAGTAATATAAGGTTATTTTCTGATCAATTATGTGTTTGCATAATTTTTCTCGAATATTTAATGAAATAATAACAATAAACTGAAAATTCACAAAAACGTGGAAAAACGGCAAAATATTGCCTAATTCGATGATATTTTGATTTAATCACATAAAGGAAAAGGTGATGATAAAGGTCAAAATATTGCTGAATTCGATGATTTTTAGTACGCAACAAAATGCAAGAAAACTTGCATTTTATTGCTTAAAAAGCAATATTATGCGAAAATCTGAGATTTGAAGGTCATATCACATATCGTGATACTACATACAATAGTATCGAAATACTGGTAAAAATGAATATATTTACGTAATATCAAACTACATGAAAAACGTGAAAAAAGTCATTATTATACCAAATTTGAGGATTTTAACTTCGAATCATAAAGCGACGTTTCGTATTTTTTAGACCCTAGAAAAGACGTATAAAGATGTTGCTTCCAATATAAATGATAAAAATCAATGTATTTTCATTAAAATTAACTAAAATGTTTCTGATTTTCGGTTTATATTACCGATGAAAGATGTACACGTAAAACCGTTCTAATCCGGCTGAAACGTCTATATATGCAATAAAAACAGAACTTCTCCCCTTTTCAATATCTTACTCAGTATTTTAACGAGAAACCAATAGATGATTGAAAATTAAGTATTTAAGGTTACTTTCTGATCAATTATGTGTTTGCATAATTTTTCTCGAATATTTAATGAAATAATAACAATAAACTGAAAATTCAGAAAAACATGGAAAAACGGCAAAATATTGCCTAATTCGATGACATTTTGTTTAAATCACATAAAGGAAAAGGTGATGATAAAGGTCAAAATATTGCTAAATTCGATGATATTTAGTACAAAACAAAGTGTAAGAAAACTTGGTTAAATATGCAAAATTTGCAAAATTCTGAGATTTGAAGGCCAAATCACATATCGTGAGAAAACATGAAGTAGTATCGAAATATTGGTAAAAACGAATATATATACGGATAATCACACTACATGAATAACGTGAAAAAAGTCATTATATTACCATATATGAGGATTTTAACTTCAAATTATAGAGCAAGGTTTCGTATTATTTAGATCCACGAAAAGACATATGACAATGTTGTTTCAAATACAAATGATAAAAATCAATGTGTTTTCATTAGAATTAACTAAAATGTACCTGATTTTCCGTTTATATTACCGATGGAAGATGTAAACGTAAAACCGCTCTAATCCGGCTGAAACGTCGATATATGCAATAAAAACAGAACTTCTCTTTCAAATATCTTATTCAGTATTTTAACGAGAAACAAATAGTTGATTGAAAATGAAGTGTTTAAGGTTAATTTTTAATCAATTATGTGTTTGCATCATTTTTATCGTATATTTAATGAATTAATAGCAATAAACTGAAAATTCACAAAAACGTGGAAAAACAGCAAAATATTGCCTAATTCGATGATATTTTGTTTATATCATATAAAGGAAAAGGGGATGATAAAGGTCAAAATATTGCTGAATTCGATGATTTTTAGTACGAAAGAAAATGAAAGAAAACTTGCATTTTATTGCTTAAAAAGCAATATTATTCGAAAATCTGAGATTTGAAGGTCATATCACATATCGTGATACTACATAAAATAGTATCGTACATAAAAGACTACATAAAAGACGTCAAAATATTGCTGAATTCGATGATTTTTAGTACGAAACAAAATGCAAGAAAACTTGCATTTTATTGCTTAAAATGCAATATTATGCGAGAATCTGAGATTTGAAGGACATATCACATATCGCGATACTATATAAAATAGTATCGAAATACTGGTAAAAATGAATATATTTACGTAATATCAAACTACATGAAAAACGTGAAAAAAGTCATTATTATACCAATTTTGAGGATTTTAACTTCGAATCATAAAGCGACGTTTCGTATTTTTTAGACCCTTGAAAAGACGTATAAAGATGTTGCTTCTAATACAAATGATAAAAATAAATGTGTTTTCATTAAAATTAACTAAAATGTTCCTGATTTTCGGTTTATATTACCGATGGAAGATGTACACGTAAAACCGTTCTAATCCGGCTGAAACGTCTATATATGCAATAAAAACAGAACTTCTCCCCTTTTCAATATCTTACTCAGTATTTTAACGAGAAACAAATAGTTGATTGAAAATGAAGTAATATAAGGTTATTTTCTGATCAATTATGTGTTTGCATAATTTTTCTCGAATATTTAATGAAATAATAACAATAAACTGAAAATTCACAAAAACGTGGAAAAACGGCAAAATATTGCCTAATTCGATGATATTTTGTTTAAATCACATAAAGGAAAAGGTGATGATAAAGGTCAAAATATTGCTAAATTCGATGATATTTAGTACAAAACAAAGTGTAAGAAAACTTGGTTAAATATGCAAAATTTGCGAAATTCTGAGATTTGAAGGCCAAATCACATATCGTGAGAAAACATGAAGTAGTATCGAAATATTGGTAAAAACGAATATATATACGGATAATCACACTACATGAATAACGTGAAAAAAGTCACAATATTACCATATATGAGGATTTTAACTTCAAATTATAGAGCGAGGTTTCGTATTATTTAGATCCAAGAAAAGACATATGACAATGTTGTTTCAAATACAAATGATAAAAATCAATGTGTTTTTATTAGAATTAACTAAAATGTACCTGATTTTCCGTTTATATTACCGATGGAAGATGTACACGTAAAACCGCTCTAATGAGGCTGAAACGTCGATATATGCAATAAAAACAGAACTTCTCCTCTTTCCAATATCTTACTCAGTATTTTAACGAGAAACAAATAGTTGATTGAAAATGAAGTGTTTAAGGTTAATTTTTAATCAATTATGTGTTTGCATCATTTTTATCGTATATATAATGAATTAATAGCAATAAACCGAAAATTCACAAAAACGTGGAAAAACAGCAAAATATTGCCTAATTCGATGATATTTTGTTTATATCACATAAAGGAAAAGGGGATGATAAAGGTCAAAATATTGCTGAATTCGATGATTTTTAGTACGAAACAAAATGCAAGAAAACTTGCATTTTATTGCTTAAAAAGCAATATTATGCGAAAATCTGAGATTTGAAGGTCATATCACATATCGTGATACTACATAAAATAGTATCGTACATAAAAGACTACATAAAAGACGTCAAAATATTGCTGAATTCGATGATTTTTAGTACGAAACAAAATGCAAGAAAACTTGCATTTTATTGCTTAAAAAGCAATATTATGCGAAAATCTGAGATTTGAAGGTCATATCACATATCGTGATAGTACATAAAATAGTATCGAAATACTGCTAAAAATGAATATATTTACATAATATCAAACTACATGAAAACCGTGAAAAAAGTCATTATTATACCAAATTTGAGGATTTTAACTTCGAATCATAAAACGACGTTTCGTATTTTTTAGACCCTAGAAAAGACGTATAAAGATGTTGCTTCCAATACAAATGATAAAAATAAATGTGTTTTCATTAAAATTAACTAAAATGTTCCTGATTTTCGGTTTATATTACCGATGGAAGATGTACACGTAAAACCGTTCTAATCCGGCTGAAACGCCTATATGCAATAAAAACAGAACTTCTCTCCTTTTCAATATCTTACTCAGTATTTTAACGAGAAACAAATAGATGATTGAAAATGAAGTATTTAAGGTTATTTTCTGATCAATTATGTGTTTGCATAATTTTTCTCGAATATTTAAAGAAATAATAACAATAAACTGAAAATTCACAAAAACGTGGAAAAACGGCAAAATATTGCCTAATTCGATGATATTTTGTTTAAATCACAAAAAGGAAAAGGTGATGATAAAGGTCAAAATATTGCTAAATTCGATGATATTTAGTACAAAACAAAATGCAAGAAAACTTGGTTAAATATGCAAAATTTGCGAAATTCTGAGATTTAAAGGCCAAATCACATATCGTGAGAAAACATGAAGTAGTATCGAAATATTGGTAAAAACGAATATATATACGGATAATCACACTACATGAATAACGTGAAAAAAGTCACTATATTACAATATATGAGGATTTTAACTTCAAATTATAGAGCGATTATTTAGATCCAAGAAAAGACATATGACAATGTTGTTTCAAATACAAATGATAAAAATCAATGTGTTTTCATTAGAATTAACTAAAATGTACCTGATTTTCCGTTTATATTACCGATGGAAGATGTACACGTAAAACCGCTCTAATCCGGCTGAAACGTCGATATATGCAATAAAAACAGAACTTCTCCTCTTTCCAATATCTTACTCAGTATTTTAACGAGAAACAAATAGTTGATTGAAAATGAAGTGTTTAAGGTTAATTTTTAATCAATTATGTGTTTGCTTCATTTTTATCGTATATATAATGAATTAATAGCAATAAACTGAAAATTCACAAAAACGTGGAAAAACAGCAAAATATTGCCTAATTCGATGATATTTTGTTTATATCACATAAAGGAAAAGGGGATGATAAAGGTCAAAATATTGCTGAATTCGATGATTTTTAGTACGAAACAAAATGCAAGAAAACTTGCATTTTATTGCTTAAAAAGCAATATTATGCGAAAATCTGAGACTTGAAGGTCATATCACATATCGTGATACTATATAAAAGACTACATAAAAGACGTCAAAATATTGCTGAATTCGATGATTTTTAGTACGAAACAAAATGCAAGAAAACTTGCATTTTATTGCTTAAAATGCAATTTTATGCGAAAATCTGAGATTTGAAGGTCATATCACATATCGTGATACTACATAAAATAGTATCGAAATACTGGTAAAAATGAATATATTTAGGTAATATCAAACTACGTGAAAAACGTGAAAAAAGTCATTATTATACCAAATTTGAGGATTTTAACTTCAAATCATAAAACGACGTTTCGTATTTTTTAGACCCTAGAAAAGACGCATAAAGATGTTGCTTCCAATACAAATGATAAAAATCAATGTGTTTTCATTAAAATTAACTAAAGTGTTCCTGGTTTTCGGTTTATATTACCGATGGAAGATGTACACGTAAAACCGTTCTAATCCGGCTGAAACGTCTATATATGCAATAAAAACAGAACTTCTCCTCTTTTCAATACTCAGTATTTTAACGAGAAACAAATAGATAATTGAAAATTAAGTATTTAAGGTTATTTTCTGATCAATTATGTGTTTGCATAATTTTTCTCGAATATATAAAGAAATAATAACAATAAAATGAAAATTCACAAAAACGTGGAAAAACGGCAAAATATTTCCTAATTCGATGATATTTTGTTTAAATCACATAAAGGAATTGGGGATGATAAAGGTCAAAATATTGCTAAATTCGATGATATTTAGTACAAAACAAAATGCAAAAAAACTTGGTTAAAAATGCAAAATTTGCGAAATTCTGAGATTTAAAGGCCAAATCACATTACGTGAGAAAACATGAAGTAGTATCGAAATATTGGTAAAAAAGAATATATATACGTATAATCACACTATATGAATAACGTGAAAAAAGTCACTATATTACCATATATTAGGATTTTAACTTCAAATTATAGAGCGAGGTTTCGTATTATTTAGATCCAAGAAAAGACATATGACAATGTTGTTTCAAATACAAATGATAAAAATCAATGTGTTTTCATTAGAATTAACTAAAATGTACCTGATTTTCCGTTTATATTACCGATGGAAGATGTACACGTAAAACCGCTCTAATCCGGCTGAAACGTCGATATATGCAATAAAAACAGAACTTCTCCTCTTTCCAATATCTTACTCAGTATTTTAACGAGAAACAAATGGTTGATTGAAAATGAAGTGTTTAAGGTTAATTTTTAATAAATTATGTGTTTGCATCATTTTTATCGTATATTTAATGAATTAATAGCAATAAACTGAAAATTCACAAAAACGTGGAAAAACAGCAAAATATTGCCTAATTCGATGATATTTTGTTTATATCACATAAAGGAAAAGGGGATGATAAAGGTCAAAATATTGCTGAATTCGATGATTTTTAGTACGAAACAAAATGCAAGAAAACTTGCATTTTATTGCTTAAAATGCAATATTATGCGAAAATCTGAGATTTGAAGGTCATATCACATATCGTGATACTACATAAAATAGTATCGAAATACTGGTAAAAATGAATATATTTACGTAATATCAAACTACATGAAAAACGTGAAAAAGTCATTATTATACCAAATTTGAGGATTTTAACTTCGAATCATAAAGCGACGTTTCGTATTTTTTAGACCCTAGAAAAGACGTATAAAGATGTTGCTTCTAATACAAATGATAAAAATAAATGTGTTTTCATTAAAATTACCTAAAATGTTCCTGATTTTCGGTTTATATTACCGATGGAAGATGTACACGTAAAACCGTTCTAATCCGGCTGAAACGTCTATATATGCAATAAAAACAGAACTTCTCCCCTTTTCAATATCTTACTCAGTATTTTAACGAGAAACAAATAGTTGATTGAAAATGAAGTAATATAAGGTTATTTTCTGATCAATTATGTGTTTGCATAATTTTTCTCGAATATTTAATGAAATAATAACAATAAACTGAAAATTCACAAAAACGTGGAAAAACAGCAAAATATTAACTAATTCGATGATATTTTGTTTATATCACATAATGGAAAAGGGGATGATAAAGGTCAAAATATTGCTGAATTCGATGATTTTTAGTACGAAACAAAATGCAAGAAAACTTGCATTTTATTGCTTAAAAAGCAATATTATGCGAAAATCTGAGATATGAAGCTCATATCACATATCGTGATACTACATAAAATAGTATCGTACACAGAAGACTACATAAAAGACGTCAAAATATTGCTGAATTCGATGATTTTTAGTACGAAACAAAATGCAAGAAAACTTGCATTTTATTGCTTAAAATGCAATATTATGCGAAAATCTGAGATATGAAGGTCATATCACATATCGTGATACTACATAAAATAGTATCGAAATACTGGTAAAAATGAATATATTTAGGTAATATCAAACTACATGAAAAACGTGAAAAAAGTCATTATTATACCAAATTTGAGGATTTTAACTTCAAACCATAAAACGACGTTTCGTATTTTTTAGACCCTAGAAAAGACGTATAAAGATGTTGCTTCCAATACAAATGATAAAAATCAATGTGTTTTCATTAAAATTAACTAAAGTGTTCCTGATTTTCGGTTTATATTACCGATGGAAGATGTACACGTAAAACCGTTCTAATCCGGCTGAAACGCCTATATATGCAATAAAAACCGAACTTTTCCTCTTTTCAATATCTTACTCAGTATTTTAACGAGAAACAAATAGATGATTGAAAATGAAGTATTTAAGGTTATTTTCTGATCAATTATGTGTTTGCATAATTTTTCTCGAATATTTAAAGAAATAATAACAATAAACTGAAAATTCACAAAAACGTGGAAAAACGGCAAAATATTGCCTAATTCGATGATATTTTGTTTAAATCACATAAAGGAAAAGGTGATGATAAAGGTCAAAATATTGCTAAATTCGATGATATTTAGTACAAAACAAAATGCAAGAAAACTTGGTTAAATATGCAAAATTTGCGAAATTCTGAGATTTAAAGGCCAAATCACATATCGTGAGAAAACATGAAGTAGTATCGAAATATTGGTAAAAACGAATATATATACGGATAATCACACTACATGAATAACGTGAAAAAAGTCACTATATTACCATATATGAGGATTTAACTTCAAATTATAGAGCGAGGTTTCGTATTTAGATCCACGAAAAGACATGACAATGTTGTTTCAAATACAAATGATAAAAATCAATGTGTTTTCATTAGAATTAACTAAAATGTACCTGATTTTCCGTTTATATTACCGATGGAAGATGTACACGTAAAACCGCTCTAATCCGGCTGAAACGTCGATATATGCAATAAAACCAGAACTTCTACTCTTTCCAATATCTTACTCAGTATTTTAACGAGAAACAAATAGTTGATTGAAAATGAAGTGTTTAAGGTTAATTTTTAATCAATTATGTGTTTGAATCATCTTTATCGTATATTTAATGAATTAATAGCAATAAACTGAAAATTCACAAAAACGTGGAAAAACAGCAAAATATTGCCTAATTCGATGATATTTTGTTTATATCACTTAAAGGAAAAGGGGATGATAAACGTCAAAATATTGCTGAATTCGATGATTTTTAGTACGAAACAAAATGCAAGAAAACTTGCATTGTATTGCTTAAAATGCAATATTATGCGAGAATCTGAGATTTGAAGGACATATCACATATCGCGATACTATATAAAATAGTATCGAAATACTGGTAAAAATGAATATATTTACGTAATATCAAACTACATGAAAAACGTGAAAAAAATCATTATTAAACCAAATTTGAGGATTTTAACTTCGAATCATAAAACGACGTTTCGTATTTTTTAGACCCTAGAAAAGACGTATAAAGATGTTGCTTCCAATACAAATGATAAAAATAAATGTGTTTTCATTAAAATTAACTAAAATGTTCCTGATTTTCGGTTTATATTACCGATGGAAGATGTACACGTAAAACCGTTCTAATCCGGCTGAAACGTCTATATATGCAATAAAAACAGAAATTCTCCCCTTTTCAATATCTTACTCAGTATTTTAACGAGAAACAAATAGTTGATTGAAAATGAAGTAATATAAGGATATTTTCTGATCAATTATGTGTTTGCATAATTTTTCTCGAATATTTAATGAAATAATAACAATAAACTGAAAATTCACAAAAACGTGGAAAAACGGCAAAATATTGCCTAATTCGATGATATTTTGATTTAATCACATAAAGGAAAAGGTGATGATAAAGGTCAAAATATTGCTGAATTCGATGATTTTTAGTACGAAACAAAATGCAAGAAAACTTGCATTTTATTGCTTAAAAAGCAATATTATGCGAAAATCTGAGATTTGAAGGTCATATCACATATCGTGATACTACATACAATAGTATCGAAATACTGGTAAAAATGAATATATTTACGTAATATCAAACTACATGAAAAACGTGAAAAAAGTCATTATTATACCAAATTTGTGGATTTTAACTTCGAATCATAAAGCGACGTTTCGTATTTTTTAGACCCTAGAAAAGACGTATAAAGATGTTGCTTCCAATATAAATGATAAAAATCAATGTATTTTCATTAAAATTAACTAAAATGTTTCTGATTTTTTGTTTATATTACCGATGAAAGATGTACACGTAAAACCGTTCTAATCCGGCTGAAACGTCTATATATGCAATAAAAACAGAACTTCTCCACTTTTCAATATCTTACTCAGTATTTTAACGAGAAACCAATAGATGATTGAAAGTTAAGTATTTAAGGTTACTTTCTGATCAATTATGTGTTTGCATAATTTTTCTCGAATATTTAATGAAATAATAACAATGAACTGAAAATTCAGAAAAACGTGGAAAAACGGCAAAATATTGCCTAATTCGATGATATTTTGTTTAAATGACATAAAGGAAAAGGTGGTGATAAAGGTCAAAATATTGCTAAATTCGATGATATTTAGTACAAAACAAAGTGTAAGAAAACTTAGTTAAATATGCAAAATTTGCGAAATTCTGAGATTTGAAGGCCAAATCACATATCGTGAGAAAACATGAAGTAGTATCGAAATATTGGTAAAAACGAATATATATACGGATAATCACACTACATGAATAACGTGAAAAAAGTCACTATATTACCATATATGAGGATTTTAACTTCAAATTATAGAGCGAGGTTTCGTATTATTTAGATCCACGAAAAGACATATGACAATGTTGTTTCAAATACAAATGATAAAAATCAATGTGTTTTCATTAGAATTAACTAAAATGTACCTGATTTTCCGTTTATATTACCGATGGAAGATGTACACGTAAAACCGCTCTAATCCGGCTGAAACGTCGATATATGCAATAAAAACAGAACTTCTCCTCTTTCCAATATCTTACTCAGTATTTTAACGAGAAACAAATAGTTGATTGAAAATGAAGTGTTTAAGGTTAATTTTTAATCAATTATGTGTTTGCATCATTTTTATCGTATATTTAATGAATTAATAGCAATAAACTGAAAATTCACAAAAACGTGGAAAAACAGCAAAATATTGCCTAATTCGATGATATTTTGTTTTTATCACATAAAGGAAAAGGGGATGATAAAGGTCAAAATATTGCTGAATTCGATGATTTTTAGTACGAAACAAAATGCAAGAAAACTTGCATTTTATTGCTTAAAAAGCAATATTATTCGAAAATCTGAGATTTGAAGGTCATATCACATATCGTGATACTAAATAAAATAGTATCGTACATAAAAGACTACATAAAAGACGTCAAAATATTGCTGAATTCGATGATTTTTAGTACGAAACAAAATGCAAGAAAACTTGCATTTTATTGCTTAAAATGCAATATTATGCGAGATTCTGAGATTTGAAGGACATATCACATATCGCGATACTATATAAAATAGTATCGAAATACTGATAAAAATGAATATATTTACGTAATATCAAACTACATGAAAAACGTGAAAAAAGTCATTATTATACCAAGTTTGAGGATGGTAACTTCAAACCATAAAACGACGTTTCGTATTTTTTAGACCCTAGAAAAGACGTATAAAGATGTTGCTTCCAATACAAATGATAAAAATCAATGTGTTTTCATTAAAATTAACTAAAGTGTTCCTGATTTTCGGTTTATATTACCGATGGAAGATGTACACGTAAAACCGTTCTAATCCGGCTGAAACGCCTATATATGCAATAAAAACCGAACTTTTCCCCTTTTCAATATCTTACTCAGTATTTTAACGAGAAACAAATAGATGATTGAAAATGAAGTATTTAAGGTTATTTTCTGATCAATTATGTGTTTGCATAATTTTTCTCGAATATTTAAAGAAATAATAACAATAAACTGAAAATTCACAAAAACGTGGAAAAACGGCAAAATATTGCCTAATTCGATGATATTTTGTTTAAATCACATAAAGGAAAAGGTGATGATAAAGGTCAAAATATTGCTAAATTCGATGATATTTAGTACAAAACAAAATGCAAGAAAACTTGGTTAAATATGCAAAATTTGCGAAATTCTGAGATTTAAAGGCCAAATCACATATCGTGAGAAAACATGAAGTAGTATCGAAATATTGGTAAAAACGAATATATATACGGATAATCACACTACATGAATAACGTGAACAAAGTCACTATATTACCATATATGAGGATTTAACTTCAAATTATAGAGCGAGGTTTCGTATTTAGATCCACGAAAAGACATGACAATGTTGTTTCAAATACAAATGATAAAAATCAATGTGTTTTCATTAGAATTAACTAAAATGTACCTGATTTTCCGTTTATATTACCGATGGAAGATGTACACGTAAAACCGCTCTAATCCGGCTGAAACGTCGATATATGCAATAAAACCAGAACTTCTACTCTTTCCAATATCTTACTCAGTATTTTAACGAGAAACAAATAGTTGATTGAAAATGAAGTGTTTAAGGTTAATTTTTAATCAATTATGTGTTTGAATCATTTTTATCGTATATTTAATGAATTAATAGCAATAAACTGAAAATTCACAAAAACGTGGAAAAACAGCAAAATATTGCCTAATTCGATGATATTTTGTTTATATCACTTAAAGGAAAAGGGGATGATAAACGTCAAAATATTGCTGAATTCGATGATTTTTAGTACGAAACAAAATGCAAGAAAACTTGCATTGTATTGCTTAAAATGCAATATTATGCGAGAATCTGAGATTTGAAGGACATATCACATATCGCGATACTATATAAAATAGTATCGAAATACTGGTAAAAATGAATATATTTACGTAATATCAAACTACATGAAAAACGTGAAAAAAATCATTATTAAACCAAATTTGAGGATTTTAACTTCGAATCATAAAACGACGTTTCGTATTTTTTAGACCCTAGAAAAGACGTATAAAGATGTTGCTTCCAATACAAATGATAAAAATAAATGTGTTTTCATTAAAATTAACTAAAATGTTCCTGATTTTCGGTTTATATTACCGATGGAAGATGTACACGTAAAACCGTTCTAATCCGGCTGAAACGTCTATATATGCAATAAAAACAGAAATTCTCCCCTTTTCAATATCTTACTCAGTATTTTAACGAGAAACAAATAGTTGATTGAAAATGAAGTAATATAAGGATATTTTCTGATCAATTATGTGTTTGCATAATTTTTCTCGAATATTTAATGAAATAATAACAATAAACTGAAAATTCACAAAAACGTGGAAAAACGGCAAAATATTGCCTAATTCGATGATATTTTGATTTAATCACATAAAGGAAAAGGTGATGATAAAGGTCAAAATATTGCTGAATTCGATGATTTTTAGTACGAAACAAAATGCAAGAAAACTTGCATTATATTGCTTAAAAAGCAATATTATGCGAAAATCTGAGATTTGAAGGTCATATCACATATCGTGATACTACATACAATAGTATCGAAATACTGGTAAAAATGAATATATTTACGTAATATCAAACTACATGAAAAACGTGAAAAAAGTCATTATTATACCAAATTTGTGGATTTTAACTTCGAATCATAAAGCGACGTTTCGTATTTTTTAGACCCTAGAAAAGACGTATAAAGATGTTGCTTCCAATATAAATGATAAAAATCAATGTATTTTCATTAAAATTAACTAAAATGTTTCTGATTTTTGGTTTATATTACCGATGAAAGATGTACACGTAAAACCGTTCTAATCCGGCTGAAACGTCTATATATGCAATAAAAACAGAACTTCTCCACTTTTCAATATCTTACTCAGTATTTTAACGAGAAACCAATAGATGATTGAAAGTTAAGTATTTAAGGTTACTTTCTGATCAATTATGTGTTTGCATAATTTTTCTCGAATATTTAATGAAATAATAACAATAAACTGAAAATTCAGAAAAACGTGGAAAAACGGCAAAATATTGCCTAATTCGATGATATTTTGTTTAAATCACATAAAGGAAAAGGTGATGATAAAGGTCAAAATATTGCTAAATTCGATGATATTTAGTACAAAACAAAGTGTAAGAAAACTTAGTTAAATATGCAAAATTTGCGAAATTCTGAGATTTGAAGGCCAAATCACATATCGTGAGAAAACATGAAGTAGTATCGAAATATTGGTAAAAACGAATATATATACGGATAATCACACTACATGAATAACGTGAAAAAAGTCACTATATTACAATATATGAGGATTTTAACTTCAAATTATAGAGCGATTATTTAGATCCAAGAAAAGACATATGACAATGTTGTTTCAAATACAAATGATAAAAATCAATGTGTTTTCATTAGAATTAACTAAAATGTACCTGATTTTCCGTTTATATTACCGATGGAAGATGTACACGTAAAACCGCTCTAATCCGGCTGAAACGTCGATATATGCAATAAAAACAGAACTTCTCCTCTTTCCAATATCTTACTCAGTATTTTAACGAGAAACAAATAGTTGATTGAAAATGAAGTGTTTAAGGTTAATTTTTAATCAATTATGTGTTTGCATCATTTTTATCGTATATTTAATGAATTAATAGCAATAAACTGAAAATTCACAAAAACGTGGAAAAACAGCAAAATATTGCCTAATTCGATGATATTTTGTTTTTATCACATAAAGGAAAAGGGGATGATAAAGGTCAAAATATTGCTGAATTCGATGATTTTTAGTACGAAACAAAATGCAAGAAAACTTGCATTTTATTGCTTAAAAAGCAATATTATTCGAAAATCTGAGATTTGAAGGTCATATCACATATCGTGATACTAAATAAAATAGTATCGTACATAAAAGACTACATAAAAGACGTCAAAATATTGCTGAATTCGATGATTTTTAGTACGAAACAAAATGCAAGAAAACTTGCATTTTATTGCTTAAAATGCAATATTATGCGAGATTCTGAGATTTGAAGGACATATCACATATCGCGATACTATATAAAATAGTATCGAAATACTGATAAAAATGAATATATTTACGTAATATCAAACTACATGAAAAACGTGAAAAAAGTCATTATTATACCAAATTTGAGGATTTTAACTTCGAATCATAAAGCGACGTTTCGTATTTTTTAGACCCTTGAAAAGACGTATAAAGATGTTGCTTCTAATACAAATGATAAAAATAAATGTGTTTTCATTAAAATTAACTAAAATGTTCCTGATTTTCGGTTTATATTACCGATGGAAGATGTACACGTAAAACCGTTCTAATCCGGCTGAAACGTCTATATATGCAATAAAAACAGAACTTCTCCCCTTTTAAATATCTTACTCAGTATTTTAACGAGAAACAAATAGTTGATTGAAAATGAAGTAATATAAGGTTATTTTCTGATCAATTATGTGTTTGCATAATTTTTCTCGAATATTTAATGAAATAATAACAATAAACTGAAAATTCACAAAAACGTGGAAAAACGGCAAAATATTGCCTAATTCGATGATATTTTGATTTAATCACATAAAGGAAAAGGTGATGATAAAGGTCAAAATATTGCTGAATTCGATGATTAATTCGATTAAAGTACGAAACAAAATGCAAGAAAACTTGCATTTTATTGCTTAAAAAGCAATATTATGCGAAAATCTGAGATTTGAAGGTCATATCACATATCGTGATACTACATACAATAGTATCGAAATACTGGTAAAAATGAATATATTTACGTAATATCAAACTACATGAAAAACGTGAAAAAATCATTATTATACCAAATTTGAGGATTTTAACTTCGAATCATAAAGCGACGTATTTTTAAGTATTTTTTAGACCCTAGAAAAGACGTATAAAGATGTTGCTTCCAATATAAATGATAAAAATCAATGTGTTTTCATTAAAATTAACTAAAATTTTTCTGATTTTCGGTTTATATTACCGATGAAAGATGTACACGTAAAACCGTTCTAATCCGGCTGAAACGTCTATATATGCAATAAAAACAGAACTTCTCCCCTTTTCAATATCTTACTCAGTATTTTAACGAGAAACCAATAGATGATTGAAAATTAAGTATTTAAGGTTATTTTCTGATCAATTATGTGTTTGCATAATTTTTCTCGAATATTTAATGAAATAATAACAATAAACTGAAAATTCACAAAAACGTGGAAAAACGGCAAAATATTGCCTAATTCGATGATATTTTGTTTAAATCACATAAAGGAAAAGGTGATGATAAAGGTCAAAATATTGCTAAATTCGATGATATTTAGTACAAAACAAAGTGTAAGAAAACTTGGTTAAATATGCAAAATTTGCGAAATTCTGAGATTTGAAGGCCAAATCACATATCGTGAGAAAACATGAAGTAGTATCGAAATATTGGTAAAAACGAATATATATACGGATAATCACACTACATTAATAACGTGAAAAAAGTCACTATATTACCATATATGAGGATTTTAACTTCAAATTATAGAGCGAGGTTTCGTATTATTTAGATCTAAGAAAAGACATATGACAATGTTGTTTCAAATACAAATGATAAAAATCAATGTGTTTTCATTAGAATTAACTAAAATGTACCTGATTTTCCGTTTATATTACCGATGGAAGATGTACACGTAAAACCGCTCTAATGAGGCTGAAACGTCGATATATGCAATAAAAACAGAACTTCTCCTCTTTCCAATATCTTACTCAGTATTTTAACGAGAAACAAATAGTTGATTGAAAATGAAGTGTTTAAGGTTAATTTTTAATCAATTATGTGTTTGCATCATTTTTATCGTATATATAATGAATTAATAGCAATAAACTGAAAATTCACAAAAACAAGGAAAAACAGCAAAATATTGCCTAATTCGATGATATTTTGTTTATATCACATAAAGGAAAAGGGGATGATAAAGGTCAAAATATTGCTGAATTCGATGATTTTTAGTACGAAACAAAATGCAAGAAAACTTGCATTGTATTGCTTAAAATGCAATATTATGCGAGAATCTGAGATTTGAAGGATATATCACATATCGCGATACTATATAAAATAGTATCGAAATTCTGGTAAAAATGAATATATTTACGTAATATCAAACTACATGAAAAACATGAAAAAAATCATTATTATACCAAATTTGAGGATTTTAACTTCGAATCATAAAACGACGTTTCGTATTTTTTAGACCCTAGAAAAGACGTATAAAGATGTTGCTTCCAATACAAATGATAAAAATAAATGTGTTTTCATTAAAATGTTCCTGATTTTCGGTTTATATTACCGATGGAAGATGTACACGTAAAACCATTCTAATCCGGCTGAAACGTCTATATATGCAATAAAAACAGAAATTCTCCCCTTTTCAATATCTTACTCAGTATTTTAACGAGAAACAAATAGTTGATTGAAAATGAAGTAATATAAGGTTATTTTCTGATAAATTATGTGTTTGCATAATTTTTCTCGAATATTTAATGAAATAATAACAATAAACTGAAAATTCACAAAAACATGGAAAAACGACAAAATATTGCCTAATTCGATGATATTTTGATTTAATCACATAAAGGAAAAGGTGATGATAAAGGTCAAAATATTGCTGAATTCGATGATTTTTAGTACGAAACAAAATGCAAGAAAACTTGCATTTTATTGCTTAAAAAGCAATATTATGCGAAAATCTGAGATTTGAAGGTCATATCACATATCATGATACTACATACAATAGTATCGAAATACTGGTAAAAATGAATATATTTATGTAATATCAAACTACATGAAAAACGTGAAAAAAGTCATTATTATACCAAATTTGAGGATTTTAACTTCGAATCATAAAGCGACGTTTCGTATTTTTTAGTCCCTAGAAAAGACGTATAAAGATGTTGCTTCCAATATAAATGATAAAAATCAATGTATTTTCATTAAAATTAACTAAAATGTTTCTGATTTTTGGTTTATATTACCGATGAAAGATGTACACGTAAAACCGTTCTAATCCGGCTGAAACGTCTATATATGCAATAAAAACAGAACTTCTCCACTTTTCAATATCTTACTCAGTATTTTAACGAGAAACCAATAGATGATTGAAAGTTAAGTATTTAAGGTTACTTTCTGATCAATTATGTGTTTGCATAATTTTTCTCGAATATTTAATGAAATAATAACAATAAACTGAAAATTCAGAAAAACGTGGAAAAACGGCAAAATATTGCCTAATTCGATGATATTTTGTTTAAATCACATAAAGGAAAAGGTGATGATAAAGGTCAAAATATTGCTAAATTCGATGATATTTAGTACAAAACAAAGTGTAAGAAAACTTAGTTAAATATGCAAAATTTGCGAAATTCTGAGATTTGAAGGCCAAATCACATATCGTGAGAAAACATGAAGTAGTATCGAAATATTGGTAAAAACGAATATATATACGGATAATCACACTACATGAATAACGTGAAAAAAGTCACTATATTACCATATATGAGGATTTTAACTTCAAATTATAGAGCGAGGTTTCGTATTATTTAGATCCAAGAAAAGACATATGACAATGTTGTTTCAAATACAAATGATAAAAATCAATGTGTTTTCATTAGAATTAACTAAAATGTACCTGATTTTCCGTTTATATTACCGATGGAAGATGTACACGTAAAACCGCTCTAATCCGGCTGAAACGTCGATATATGCAATAAAAACAGAACTTCTCCTCTTTCCAATATCTTACTCAGTATTTTAACGAGAAACAAATAGTTGATTGAAAATGAAGTGTTTAAGGTTAATTTTTAATCAATTATGTGTTTGCATCATTTTTATCGTATATATAATGAATTAATAGCAATAAACTGAAAATTCACAAAAACAAGGAAAAACAGCAAAATATTGCCTAATTCGATGATATTTTGTTTATATCACATAAAGGAAAAGGGGATGATAAAGGTCAAAATATTGCTGAATTCGATGATTTTTAGTACGAAACAAAATGCAAGAAAACTTGCATTGTATTGCTTAAAATGCAATATTATGCGAGAATCTGAGATTTGAAGGATATATCACATATCGCGATACTATATAAAATAGTATCGAAATTCTGGTAAAAATGAATATATTTACGTAATATCAAACTACATGAAAAACATGAAAAAAATCATTATTATACCAAATTTGAGGATTTTAACTTCGAATCATAAAACGACGTTTCGTATTTTTTAGACCCTAGAAAAGACGTATAAAGATGTTGCTTCCAATACAAATGATAAAAATAAATGTGTTTTCATTAAAATGTTCCTGATTTTCGGTTTATATTACCGATGGAAGATGTACACGTAAAACCATTCTAATCCGGCTGAAACGTCTATATATGCAATAAAAACAGAAATTCTCCCCTTTTCAATATCTTACTCAGTATTTTAACGAGAAACAAATAGTTGATTGAAAATGAAGTAATATAAGGTTATTTTCTGATAAATTATGTGTTTGCATAATTTTTCTCGAATATTTAATGAAATAATAACAATAAACTGAAAATTCACAAAAACATGGAAAAACGACAAAATATTGCCTAATTCGATGATATTTTGATTTAATCACATAAAGGAAAAGGTGATGATAAAGGTCAAAATATTGCTGAATTCGATGATTTTTAGTACGAAACAAAATGCAAGAAAACTTGCATTTTATTGCTTAAAAAGCAATATTATGCGAAAATCTGAGATTTGAAGGACATATCACATAACATGATACTACATACAATAGTATCGAAATACTGGTAAAAATGAATATATTTATGTAATATCAAACTACATGAAAAACGTGAAAAAAGTCATTATTATACCAAATTTGAGGATTTTAACTTCGAATCATAAAGCGACGTTTCGTATTTTTTAGACCCTAGAAAAGACGTATAAAGATGTTGCTTCCAATATAAATGATAAAAATCAATGTATTTTCATTAAAATTAACTAAAATGTTTCTGATTTTTGGTTTATATTACCGATGAAAGATGTACACGTAAAACCGTTCTAATCCGGCTGAAACGTCTATATATGCAATAAAAACAGAACTTCTCCACTTTTCAATATCTTACTCAGTATTTTAACGAGAAACCAATAGATGATTGAAAGTTAAGTATTTAAGGTTACTTTCTGATCAATTATGTGTTTGCATAATTTTTCTCGAATATTTAATGAAATAATAACAATAAACTGAAAATTCAGAAAAACGTGGAAAAACGGCAAAATATTGCCTAATTCGATGATATTTTGTTTAAATCACATAAAGGAAAAGGTGATGATAAAGGTCAAAATATTGCTAAATTCGATGATATTTAGTACAAAACAAAGTGTAAGAAAACTTAGTTAAATATGCAAAATTTGCGAAATTCTGAGATTTGAAGGCCAAATCACATATCGTGAGAAAACATGAAGTAGTATCGAAATATTGGTAAAAACGAATATATATACGGATAATCACACTACATGAATAACGTGAAAAAAGTCACTATATTACCATATATGAGGATTTTAACTTCAAATTATAGAGCGAGGTTTCGTATTATTTAGATCCACGAAAAGACATATGACAATGTTGTTTCAAATACAAATGATAAAAATCAATGTGTTTTCATTAGAATTAACTAAAATGTACCTGATTTTCCGTTTATATTACCGATGGAAGATGTACACGTAAAACCGCTCTAATCCGGCTGAAACGTCGATATATGCAATAAAAACAGAACTTCTCCTCTTTCCAATATCTTACTCAGTATTTTAACGAGAAACAAATAGTTGATTGAAAATGAAGTGTTTAAGGTTAATTTTTAATCAATTATGTGTTTGCATCATTTTTATCGTATATTTAATGAATTAATAGCAATAAACTGAAAATTCACAAAAACGTGGAAAAACAGCAAAATATTGCCTAATTCGATGATATTTTGTTTTTATCACATAAAGGAAAAGGGGATGATAAAGGTCAAAATATTGCTGAATTCGATGATTTTTAGTACGAAACAAAATGCAAGAAAACTTGCATTTTATTGCTTAAAAAGCAATATTATTCGAAAATCTGAGATATGAAGGTCATATCACATATCGTGATACTACATAAAATAGTATCGTACATAAAAGACTACATAAAAGACGTCAAAATATTGCTGAATTCGATGATTTTTAGTACGAAACAAAATGCAAGAAAACTTGCATTTTATTGCTTAAAATGCAATATTATGCGAGAATCTGAGATTTGAAGGACATATCACATATCGCGATACTATATAAAATAGTATCGAAATACTGATAAAAATGAATATATTTACGTAATATCAAACTACATGAAAAACGTGAAAAAAGTCATTATTATACCAAATTTGAGGATTTTAACTTCGAATCATAAAGCGACGTTTCGTATTTTTTAGACCCTTGAAAAGACGTATAAAGATGTTGCTTCTAATACAAATGATAAAAATAAATGTGTTTTCATTAAAATTAACTAAAATGTTCCTGATTTTCGGTTTATATTACCGATGGAAGATGTACACGTAAAACCGCTCTAATGAGGCTGAAACGTCGATATATGCAATAAAAACAGAACTTCTCCTCTTTCCAATATCTTACTCAGTATTTTAACGAGAAACAAATAGTTGATTGAAAATGAAGTGTTTAAGGTTAATTTTTAATCAATTATGTGTTTGCATCATTTTTATCGTATATATAATGAATTAATAGCAATAAACTGAAAATTCACAAAAACAAGGAAAAACAGCAAAATATTGCCTAATTCGATGATATTTTGTTTATATCACATAAAGGAAAAGGGGATGATAAAGGTCAAAATATTGCTGAATTCGATGATTTTTAGTACGAAACAAAATGCAAGAAAACTTGCATTGTATTGCTTAAAATGCAATATTATGCGAGAATCTGAGATTTGAAGGATATATCACATATCGCGATACTATATAAAATAGTATCGAAATTCTGGTAAAAATGAATATATTTACGTAATATCAAACTACATGAAAAACATGAAAAAAATCATTATTATACCAAATTTGAGGATTTTAACTTCGAATCATAAAACGACGTTTCGTATTTTTTAGACCCTAGAAAAGACGTATAAAGATGTTGCTTCCAATACAAATGATAAAAATAAATGTGTTTTCATTAAAATGTTCCTGATTTTCGGTTTATATTACCGATGGAAGATGTACACGTAAAACCATTCTAATCCGGCTGAAACGTCTATATATGCAATAAAAACAGAAATTCTCCCCTTTTCAATATCTTACTCAGTATTTTAACGAGAAACAAATAGTTGATTGAAAATGAAGTAATATAAGGTTATTTTCTGATAAATTATGTGTTTGCATAATTTTTCTCGAATATTTAATGAAATAATAACAATAAACTGAAAATTCACAAAAACATGGAAAAACGACAAAATATTGCCTAATTCGATGATATTTTGATTTAATCACATAAAGGAAAAGGTGATGATAAAGGTCAAAATATTGCTGAATTCGATGATTTTTAGTACGAAACAAAATGCAAGAAAACTTGCATTTTATTGCTTAAAAAGCAATATTATGCGAAAATCTGAGATTTGAAGGACATATCACATAACATGATACTACATACAATAGTATCGAAATACTGGTAAAAATGAATATATTTATGCAATATCAAACTACATGAAAAACGTGAAAAAAGTCATTATTATACCAAATTTGAGGATTTTAACTTCGAATCATAAAGCGACGTTTCGTATTTTTTAGACCCTAGAAAAGACGTATAAAGATGTTGCTTCCAATATAAATGATAAAAATCAATGTATTTTCATTAAAATTAACTAAAATGTTTCTGATTTTTGGTTTATATTACCGATGAAAGATGTACACGTAAAACCGTTCTAATCCGGCTGAAACGTCTATATATGCAATAAAAACAGAACTTCTCCACTTTTCAATATCTTACTCAGTATTTTAACGAGAAACCAATAGATGATTGAAAGTTAAGTATTTAAGGTTACTTTCTGATCAATTATGTGTTTGCATAATTTTTCTCGAATATTTAATGAAATAATAACAATAAACTGAAAATTCAGAAAAACGTGGAAAAACGGCAAAATATTGCCTAATTCGATGATATTTTGTTTAAATCACATAAAGGAAAAGGTGATGATAAAGGTCAAAATATTGCTAAATTCGATGATATTTAGTACAAAACAAAGTGTAAGAAAACTTAGTTAAATATGCAAAATTTGCGAAATTCTGAGATTTGAAGGCCAAATCACATATCGTGAGAAAACATGAAGTAGTATCGAAATATTGGTAAAAACGAATATATATACGGATAATCACACTACATGAATAACGTGAAAAAAGTCACTATATTACCATATATGAGGATTTTAACTTCAAATTATAGAGCGAGGTTTCGTATTATTTAGATCCACGAAAAGACATATGACAATGTTGTTTCAAATACAAATGATAAAAATCAATGTGTTTTCATTAGAATTAACTAAAATGTACCTGATTTTCCGTTTATATTACCGATGGAAGATGTACACGTAAAACCGCTCTAATCCGGCTGAAACGTCGATATATGCAATAAAAACAGAACTTCTCCTCTTTCCAATATCTTACTCAGTATTTTAACGAGAAACAAATAGTTGATTGAAAATGAAGTGTTTAAGGTTAATTTTTAATCAATTATGTGTTTGCATCATTTTTATCGTATATTTAATGAATTAATAGCAATAAACTGAAAATTCACAAAAACGTGGAAAAACAGCAAAATATTGCCTAATTCGATGATATTTTGTTTTTATCACATAAAGGAAAAGGGGATGATAAAGGTCAAAATATTGCTGAATTCGATGATTTTTAGTACGAAACAAAATGCAAGAAAACTTGCATTTTATTGCTTAAAAAGCAATATTATTCGAAAATCTGAGATATGATGGTCATATCACATATCGTGATACTACATAAAATAGTATCGTACATAAAAGACTACATAAAAGACGTCAAAATATTGCTGAATTCGATGATTTTTAGTACGAAACAAAATGCAAGAAAACTTGCATTTTATTGCTTAAAATGCAATATTATGCGAGAATCTGAGATTTGAAGGACATATCACATATCGCGATACTATATAAAATAGTATCGAAATACTGATAAAAATGAATATATTTACGTAATATCAAACTACATGAAAAACGTGAAAAAAGTCATTATTATACCAAATTTGAGGATTTTAACTTCGAATCATAAAGCGACGTTTCGTATTTTTTAGACCCTTGAAAAGACGTATAAAGATGTTGCTTCTAATACAAATGATAAAAATAAATGTGTTTTCATTAAAATTAACTAAAATGTTCCTGATTTTCGGTTTATATTACCGATGGAAGATGTACACGTAAAACCGTTCTAATCCGGCTGAAACGTCTATATACGCAATAAAAACAGAACTTCTCCCCTTTTAAATATCTTACTCAGTATTTTAACGAGAAACAAATAGTTGATTGAAAATGAAGTAATATAAGGTTATTTTCTGATCAATTATGTGTTTGCATAATTTTTCTCGAATATTTAATGAAATAATAACAATAAACTGAAAATTCACAAAAACGTGGAAAAACGGCAAAATATTGCCTAATTCGATGATATTTTGATTTAATCACATAAAGGAAAAGGTGATGATAAAGGTCAAAATATTGCTGAATTCGATGATTTTTAGTACGAAACAAAATGCAAGAAAACTTGCATTTTATTGCTTAAAAAGCAATATTATGCGAAAATCTGAGATTTGAAGGTCATATCACATATCGTGATACTGCATACAATAGTATCGAAATACTGGTAAAAATGAATATATTTACGTAATATCAAACTACATGAAAAACGTGAAAAAAGTCATTATTATACCAAATTTGAGGATTTTAACTTCGAATCATAAAGCGACGTATTTTTAAGTATTTTTTAGACCCTAGAAAAGACGTATAAAGATGTTGCTTCCAATATAAATGATAAAAATCAATGTGTTTTCATTAAAATTAACTAAAATTTTTCTGATTTTCGGTTTATATTACCGATGAAAGATGTACACGTAAAACCGTTCTAATCCGGCTGAAACGTCTATATATGCAATAAAAACAGAACTTCTCCCCTTTTTAATATCTTACTCAGTATTTTAACGAGAAACCAATAGATGATTGAAAATTAAGTATTTAAGGTTATTTTCTGATCAATTATGTGTTTGCATAATTTTTCTCGAATATTTAATGAAATAATAACAATAAACTGAAAATTCACAAAAACGTGGAAAAACGGCAAAATATTGCCTAGTTCGATGATATTTTGTTTAAATCACATAAAGGAAAAGGTGATGATAAAGGTCAAAATATTGCTAAATTCGATGATATTTAGTACAAAACAAAGTGTAAGAAAACTTGGTTAAATATGCAAAATTTGCGAAATTCTGAGATTTGAAGGCCAAATCACATATCGTGAGAAAACATGAAGTAGTATCGAAATATTGGTAAAAACGAATATATATACGGATAATCACACTACATTAATAACGTGAAAAAAGTCACTATATTACCATATATGAGGATTTTAACTTCAAATTATAGAGCGAGGTTTCGTATTATTTAGATCCAAGAAAAGACATATGACAATGTTGTTTCAAATACAAATGATAAAAATCAATGTGTTTTCATTAGAATTAACTAAAATGTACCTGATTTTCCGTTTATATTACCGATGGAAGATGTACACGTAAAACCGCTCTAATGAGGCTGAAACGTCGATATATGCAATAAAAACAGAACTTCTCCTCTTTCCAATATCTTACTCAGTATTTTAACGAGAAACAAATAGTTGATTGAAAATGAAGTGTTTAAGGTTAATTTTTAATCAATTATGTGTTTGCATCATTTTTATCGTATATATAATGAATTAATAGCAATAAACTGAAAATTCACAAAAACGTGGAAAAACAGCAAAATATTGCCTAATTCGATGATATTTTGTTTATATCACATAAAGGAAAAGGGGATGATAAAGGTCAAAATATTGCTGAATTCGATGATTTTTAGTACGAAACAAAATGCAAGAAAACTTGCATTTTATTGCTTAAAAAGCAATATTATGCGAAAATCTGAGATTTGAAGGTCATATCACATATCGTGATACTACATAAAATAGTATCGTACATAAAAGACTACATAAAAGACGTCAAAATATTGCTGAATTCGATGATTTTTAGTACGAAACAAAATGCAAGAAAACTTGCATTTTATTGCTTAAAATGCAATATTATGCGAAAATCTGAGATTTGAAGGTCATATCACATATCGTGATACTACATATAATAGTATCGAAATACTGGTAAAAATGAATATATTTAGGTAATATCAAACTACATGGAAAACGTGAAAAAAGTAATTATTATACCAAATTTGAGGATTTTAACTTCAAATCATAAAACGACGTTTCGTATTTTTTAGACCCTAGAAAAGACGTATAAAGATGTTGCTTCCAATACAAATGATAAAAATCAATGTGTTTTCATTAAAATTAACTAAAGTGTTCCTGATTTTCGGTTTATATTACCGATGGAAGATGTACACGTAAAACCGTTCTAATCCGGCTGAAACGCCTATATATGCAATAAAAACCGAACTTTTCCCCTTTTCAATATCTTATTTTAACGAGAAACAAATAGATGATTGAAAATGAAGTATTTAAGGTTATTTTCTGATCAATTATGTGTTTGCATAATTTTTCTCGAATATTTAAATAAATAATAACAATAAACTGAAAATTCACAAAAACGTGGAAAAACGGCAAAATATTGCCTAATTCGAAGATATTTTGTTTAAATCACATAAAGGAAAAGGTGATGATAAAGGTCAAAATATTGCTAAATTCGATGATATTTAGTACAAAACAAAATGCAAGAAAACTTGGTTAAATATGCAAAATTTGCGAAATTCTGAGATTTAAAGGCCAAATCACATATCGTGAGAAAACATGAAGTAGTATCGAAATATTGGTAAAAACGAATATATATACGGATAATCACACTACATGAATAAAGATGAAAAAAGTCACTATATTACCATATATGAGGATTTTAACTTCAAATTATAGAGCGAGGTTTCGTATTAATTAGATCCAAGAAAAGACATATGACAATGTTGTTTCAAATACAAATGAAAAAAATCAATGTGTTTTCATTAGAATTAACTAAAATGTTCCTGATTTTCCGTTTATATTACCGATGGAAAATGTACACGTAAAACCGCTCTAATCCGGCTGAAACGTCGATATATGCAATAAAACCAGAACTTCTACTCTTTCCAATATCTTACTCAGTATTTTAACGAGAAACAAATATTTGATTGAAAATGAAGTGTTTAAGGTTAATTTTTATTCAATTATGTGTTTGAATCATTTTTATCGTATATTTAATGAATTAATAGCAATAAACTGAAAATTCACAAAAACGTGGAAAAACAGCAAAATATTGGCTAATTCGATGATATTTTGTTTATATCACTTAAAGGAAAAGGGGATGATAAACGTCAAAATATTGCTGAATTCGATGATTTTTAGTACGAAACAAAATGCCAGAAAACTTGCATTGTATTGCTTAAAATGCAATATTATGCGAGAATCTGAGATTTGAAGGATATATCACATATCGCGATACTATATAAAATAGTATCGAAATTCTGGTAAAAATGAATATATTTACGTAATATCAAACTACATGAAAAACATGAAAAAAAATCATTATTATACCAAATTTGAGGATTTTAACTTCGAATCATAAAACGACGTTTCGTATTTTTTTAGACCCTAGAAAAGACGTATAAAGATGTTGCTTCCAATACAAATGATAAAAATAAATGTGTTTTCATTAAAATGTTCCTGATTTTCGGTTTATATTACCGATGGAAGATGTACACGTAAAACCATTCTAATCCGGCTGAAACGTCTATATATGCAATAAAAACAGAAATTCTCCCCTTTTCAATATCTTACTCAGTATTTTAACGAGAAACAAATAGTTGATTGAAAATGAAGTAATATAAGGTTATTTTCTGATAAATTATGTGTTTGCATAATTTTTCTCGAATATTTAATGAAATAATAACAATAAACTGAAAATTCACAAAAACATGGAAAAACGGCAAAATATTGCCTAATTCGATGATATTTTCTTTAAATCACATAAAAGAAAAGGAGATGATAAAGGTCAAAATATTGCTGAATTCGATGATTTTTAAGAACGAAACAAAATGCAAGAAAACTTGCATTTTATTGCTTAAAAAGCAATATTATGCGGAAATCTGAGATTTGAAGGTCATATCACATATCGTGATACTACATAAAATAGTATCGAAATACTGGTAAAAATGAATATATTTACATAATATCAAACTACATGAAAAACGTGAAAAAAGTCATTATTATACCAAATTTGAGGATTTTAACTTCGAATCATAAAACGACGTTTCGTATTTTTTAGACCCTAGAAAAGACGTATAAAGATGTTGCTTCCAATACAAATGATAAAAATCAATGTGTTTTCATTAAAATTAACTAAAATGTTCCTGATTTTCGGTTTATATTACCGATGGAAGATGTACACGTAAAACCGTTCTAATCCGGCTGAAACGCCTATATATGCAATAAAAACAGAACTTCTCTCCTTTTCAATATCTTACACAGTATTTTAACGAGAAACAAATAGATGATTGAAAATGAAGTATTTAAGGTTATTTTCTGATCAATTATGTGTTTGCATAATTTTTCTCGAATATTTAAAGAAATAATAACAATAAACTGAAAATTCACAAAAACGTGGAAAAACGGCAAAATATTGCCTAATTCGATGATATTTTGTTTAAATCACAAAAAGGAAAAGGTGATGATAAAGGTCAAAATATTGCTAAATTCGGTGATATTTAGTACAAAACAAAATGCAAGAAAACTTGGTTAAATATGCAAAATTTGCGAAATTCTGAGATTTAAAGGCCAAATCACATATCGTGAGAAAACATGAAGTAGTATCGAAATATTGGTAAAAACGAATATATATACGGATAATCACACTACATGAATAACGTGAAAAAAGTCACTATATTACAATATATGAGGATTTTAACTTCAAATTATAGAGCGATTATTTAGATCCAAGAAAAGACATATGACAATGTTGTTTCAAATACAAATGATAAAAATCAATGTGTTTTCATTAGAATTAACTAAAATGTACCTGATTTTCCGTTTATATTACCGATGGAAGATGTACACGTAAAACCGCTCTAATCCGGCTGAAACGTCGATATATGCAATAAAAACAGAACTTCTCCTCTTTCCAATATCTTACTCAGTATTTTAGCGAGAAACAAATACTTGATTGAAAATGAAGTGTTTAAGGTTAATTTTTAATCAATTATGTGTTTGCATCATTTTTATCGTATATTTAATGAATTAATAGCAATAAACTGAAAATTCACAAAAACGAGGAAAAACAGCAAAATATTGCCTAATTCGATGATATTTTGTTTATATCACATAAAGGAAAAGGGGATGATAAAGGTCAAAATATTGCTGAATTCGATGATTTTTAGTACGAAACAAAATGCAAGAAAACTTGCATTTTATTGCTTAAAAAGCAATATTATGCGAAAATCTGAGATTTGAAGGTCATATCACATATCGTGATACTACATAAAATAGTATCGTACATAAAAGACTACATAAAAGACGTCAAAATACTGCTGAATTCGATGATTTTTAGTACGAAACAAAATGCAAGAAAACTTGCATTTTATTGCTTAAAATGCAATATTATGCGAAAATCTGAGATTTGAAGGTCATATCACATATCGTGATACTACATAAAATAGTATCGAAATACTGGTAAAAATGAATATATTTAGGTAATATCAAACTACGTGAAAAAAGTCATTATTATACCAAATTTGAGGATTTTAACTTCATATCATAAATCGACGTTTCGTATTTTTTAGACCCTAGAAAAGACGTATAAAGATGTTGCTTCCAATACAAATGATAAAAATCAATGTGTTTTCATTAAAATTAACTAAAGTGTTCCTAATTTTCGGTTTATATTACCGATGGAAGATGTACACGTAAAACCGTTCTAATCCGGCTGAAACGTCTATATATGCAATAAAAACAACTCTTCTCCTCTTTTCAATACTCAGTATTTTAACGAGAAACAAATAGATAATTGAAAATTAAGTATATAAGGTTATTTTCTGATCAATTATGTGTTTGCATAATTTTTCTCGAATATATAAAGAAATAATAACAATAAAATGAAAATTCACAAAAACGTGGAAAAACGGCAAAATATTGCCTAATTCGATGATATTTTGTTCAAATCACATAAAGGAATAGGGGATGATAAAGGTCAAAATATTGCTAAATTCGATGATATTTAGTACAAAACAAAATGCAAAAAAACTTGGATAAAAATGCAAAATTTGCGAAATTCTGAGATTTAAAGGCCAAATCACATATCGTGAGAAAACATGAAGTAGTATCGAAATATTGGTAAAAAAGAATATATATACGTATAATCACACTATATGAATAACTTGAAAAAAGTCACTATATTACCATATATGAGGATTTTAACTTCAAATTATAGAGCGAGGTTTCGTATTATTTAGATCCAAGAAAAGACATATGACAATGTTGTTTCAAATACAAATGATAAAAATCAATGTGTTTTCATTAGAATTAACTAAAATGTACCTGATTTTCCGTTTATATTACCGATGGAAGATGTACACGTAAAACCGCTCTAATGAGGCTGAAACGTCGATATATGCAATAAAAACAGAACTTCTCCTCTTTCCAATATCTTACTCAGTATTTTAACGAGAAACAAATAGTTGATTGAAAATGAAGTGTTTAAGGTTAATTTTTAATCAATTATGTGTTTGCATCATTTTTATCGTATATATAATGAATTAATAGCAATAAACTGAAAATTCACAAAAACGTGGAAAAACAGCAAAATATTGCCTAATTCGATGATATTTTGTTTATATCACATAAAGGAAAAGGGGATGATAAAGGTCAAAATATTGCTGAATTCGATGATTTTTAGTACGAAACAAAATGCAAGAAAACTTGCATTTTATTGCTTAAAAAGCAATATTATGCGAAAATCTGAGATTTGAAGGTCATATCACATATCGTGATACTACATAAAATAGTATCGTACATAAAAGACTACATAAAAGACGTCAAAATATTTCTGAATTCGATGATTTTTAGTACGAAACAAAATGCAAGAAAACTTGCATTTTATTGCTTAAAATGCAATATTATGCGAAAATCTGAGATTTGAAGGTCATATCACATATCGTGATACTACATATAATAGTATCGAAATACTGGTAAAAATGAATATATTTAGGTAATATCAAACTACATGGAAAACGTGAAAAAAGTCATTATTATACCAAATTTGAGGATTTTAACTTCAAATCATAAAACGACGTTTCGTATTTTTTAGACCCTAGAAAAGACGTATAAAGATGTTGCGTCCAATACAAATGATAAAAATCAATGTGTTTTCATTAAAATTAACTAAAGTGTTCCTGATTTTCGGTTTATATTACCGATGGAAGATGTACACGTAAAACCGTTCTAATCCGGCTGAAACGCCTATATATGCAATAATAACCGAACTTTTCCCCTTTTCAATATCTTATTTTAACGAGAAACAAATAGATGATTGAAAATGAAGTATTTAAGGTTATTTTCTGATCAATTATGTGTTTGCATAATTTTTCTCGAATATTTAAATAAATAATAACAATAAACTGAAAATTCACAAAAACGTGGAAAAACGGCAAAATATTGCCTAATTCGAAGATATTTTGTTTAAATCACATAAAGGAAAAGGTGATGATAAAGGTCAAAATATTGCTAAATTCGATGATATTTAGTACAAAACAAAATGCAAGAAAACTTGGTTAAATATGCAAAATTTGCGAAATTCTGAGATTTAAAGGCCAAATCACATATCGTGAGAAAACATGAAGTAGTATCGAAATATTGGTAAAAACGAATATATATACGGATAATCACACTACATGAATAACGATGAAAAAAGTCACTATATTACCATATATGAGGATTTTAACTTCAAATTATAGAGCGAGGTTTCGTATTAATTAGATCCAAGAAAAGACATATGACAATGTTGTTTCAAATACAAATGAAAAAAATCAATGTGTTTTCATTAGAATTAACTAAAATGTTCCTGATTTTCCGTTTATATTACCGATGGAAAATGTACACGTAAAACCGCTCTAATCCGGCTGAAACGTCGATATATGCAATAAAACCAGAACTTCTACTCTTTCCAATATCTTACTCAGTATTTTAACGAGAAACAAATATTTGATTGAAAATGAAGTGTTTAAGGTTAATTTTTATTCAATTATGTGTTTGAATCATTTTTATCGTATATTTAATGAATTAATAGCAATAAACTGAAAATTCACAAAAACGTGGAAAAACAGCAAAATATTGGCTAATTCGATGATATTTTGTTTATATCACTTAAAGGAAAAGGGGATGATAAACGTCAAAATATTGCTGAATTCGATGATTTTTAGTACGAAACAAAATGCAAGAAAACTTGCATTGTATTGCATAAAATGCAATATTATGCGAGAATCTGAGATTTGAAGGATATATCACATATCGCGATACTATATAAAATAGTATCGAAATTCTGGTAAAAATGAATATATTTACGTAATATCAAACTACATGAAAAACATGAAAAAAAATCATTATTATACCAAATTTGAGGATTTTAACTTCGAATCATAAAACGACGTTTCGTATTTTTTAGACCCTAGAAAAGACGTATAAAGATGTTGCTTCCAATACAAATGATAAAAATAAATGTGTTTTCATTAAAATGTTCCTGATTTTCGGTTTATATTACCGATGGAAGATGTACACGTAAAACCATTCTAATCCGGCTGAAACGTCTATATATGCAATAAAAACAGAAATTCTCCCCTTTTCAATATCTTACTCAGTATTTTAACGAGAAACAAATAGTTGATTGAAAATGAAGTAATATAAGGTTATTTTCTGATAAATTATGTGTTTGCATAATTTTTCTCGAATATTTAATGATATAATAACAATAAACTGAAAATTCACAAAAACATGGAAAAACGGCAAAATATTGCCTAATTCGATGATATTTTCTTTAAATCACATAAAAGAAAAGGAGATGATAAAGGTCAAAATATTGCTGAATTCGATGATTTTTAAGAACGAAACAAAATGCAAGAAAACTTGCATTTTATTGCTTAAAAAGCAATATTATGCGGAAATCTGAGATTTGAAGGTCATATCACATATCGTGATACTACATAAAATAGTATCGAAATACTGGTAAAAATGAATATATTTACATAATATCAAACTACATGAAAAACGTGAAAAAGTCATTATTATACCAAATTTGAGGATTTTAACTTCGAATCATAAAACGACGTTTCGTATTTTTTAGACCCTAGAAAAGACGTATAAAGATGTTGCTTCCAATACAAATGATAAAAATCAATGTGTTTTCATTAAAATTAACTAAAATGTTCCTGATTTTCGGTTTATATTACCGATGGAAGATGTACACGTAAAACCGTTCTAATCCGGCTGAAACGCCTATATATGCAATAAAAACAGAACTTCTCTCCTTTTCAATATCTTACTCAGTATTTTAACGAGAAACAAATAGATGATTGAAAATGAAGTATTTAAGGTTATTTTCTGATCAATTATGTGTTTGCATAATTTTTCTCGAATATTTAAAGAAATAATAACAATAAACTGAAAATTCACAAAAACGTGGAAAAACGGCAAAATATTGCCTAATTCGATGATATTTTGTTTAAATCACAAAAAGGAAAAGGTGATGATAAAGGTCAAAATATTGCTAAATTCGGTGATATTTAGTACAAAACAAAATGCAAGAAAACTTGGTTAAATATGCAAAATTTGCGAAATTCTGAGATTTAAAGGCCAAATCACATATCGTGAGAAAACATGAAGTAGTATCGAAATATTGGTAAAAACGAATATATATACGGATAATCACACTACATGAATAACGTGAAAAAAGTCACTATATTACAATATATGAGGATTTTAACTTCAAATTATAGAGCGATTATTTAGATCCAAGAAAAGACATATGACAATGTTGTTTCAAATACAAATGATAAAAATCAATGTGTTTTCATTAGAATTAACTAAAATGTACCTGATTTTCCGTTTATATTACCGATGGAAGATGTACACGTAAAACCGCTCTAATCCGGCTGAAACATCGATATATGCAATAAAAACAGAACTTCTCCTCTTTCCAATATCTTACTCAGTATTTTAACGAGAAACAAATAGTTGATTGAAAATGAAGTGTTTAAGGTTAATTTTTAATCAATTATGTTTTTGCATCATTTTATCGTATATTTAATGAATTAATAGCAATAAACTGAAAATTCACAAAAACGTGGAAAAACAGCAAAATATTGCCTAATTCGATGATATTTTGTTTATATCACATAAAGGAAAAGGGGATGATAAAGGTCAAAATATTGCTGAATTCGATGATTTTTAGTACGAAACAAAATGCAAGAAAACTTGCATTTTATTGCTTAAAAAGCAATATTATGCGAAAATCTGAGATTTGAAGGTCATATCACATATCGTGATACTACATAAAATAGTATCGTACATAAAAGACTACATAAAAGACGTCAAAATATTGCTGAATTCGATGATTTTTAGTACGAAACAAAATGCAAGAAAACTTGCATTTTAAGCAATAAAATGCAATATTATGCGAAAATCTGAGATTTGAAGGTCATATCACATATCGTGATACTACATAAAATAGTATCGAAATACTGGTAAAAATGAATATATTTAGGTAATATCAAACTACATGAAAAACGTGAAAAAAGTCATTATTATACCAAATTTGAGGATTTTAACTTCAAATCATAAAACGACGTTTCGTATTTTTTAGACCCTAGAAAAGACGTATAAAGATGTTCCTTCCAATACAAATGATAAAAATCAATGTGTTTTCATTAAAATGTGTTCCTGATTTTCGGTTTATATTACCGATGGAAGATGTACACGTAAAACCGTTCTAATCCGGCTGAAACGTCTATATATGCAATAAAAACAGAACTTCTCCTCTTTTCAATACTCAGTATTTTAACGAGAAACAAATAGATAATTGAAAATTAAGTATTTAAGGTTATTTTCTGATCAATTATGTGTTTGCATAATTTTTCTCGAATATATAAAGAAATAACAACAATAAAATGAAAATTCACAAAAACGTGGAAAAACGGCAAAATATTGCCTAATTCGATGATATTTTGTTCAAATCACATAAAGGAATAGGGGATGATAAAGGTCAAAATATTGCTAAATTCGATGATATTTAGTACAAAACAAAATGCAAAAAAACTTGGTTAAAAATGCAAAATTTGCGAAATTCTGAGATTTAAAGGCCAAATAACATATCGTGAGAAAACATGAAGTAGTGTCGAAATATTGGTAAAAAAGAATATATATACGTATAATCACACTATATGAATAACGTGAAAAAAGTCACTATATTACCATATTTGAGGATTTTAACTTCAAATTATAGAGCGAGGTTTCGTATTATTTAGATCCAAGAAAAGACATATGACAATGTTGTTTCAAATACAAATGATAAAAATCAATGTGTTTTTATTAGAATTAACTAAAATGTACCTGATTTTCCGTTTATATTACCGATGGAAGATGTACACGTAAAACCGCTCTAATCCGGCTGAAACGTCGATATATGCAATAAAAACAGAACTTCTCCTCTTTCCAATATCTTACTCAGTATTTTAACGAGAAACAAATAGTTGATTGAAAATGAAGTGTTTAAGGTTAATTTTTAATCAATTATGTGTTTGCATCATTTTTATCGTATATATAATGAATTAATAGCAATAAACTGAAAATTCACAAAAACGTGGAAAAACAGCAAAATATTGCCTAATTCGATGATATTTTGTTTATATCACATAAAGGAAAAGGGGATGATAAAGGTCAAAATATTGCTGAATTCGATGATTTTTAGTACGAAACAAAATGCAAGAAAACTTGCATTTTATTGCTTAAAAAGCAATATTATGCGAAAATCTGAGATTTGAAGGTCATATCACATATCGTGATACTACATAAAATAGTATCGTACATAAAATAAAACATAAAAGACTACATAAAAGACGTCAAAATATTGCTGAATTCGATGATTTTTAGTACGAAACAAAATGCAAGAAAACTTGCATTTTATTGCTTAAAATGCAATATTATGCGAAAATCTGAGATTTGAATGTCATATCACATATCGTGATACTACATATAATAGTATCGAAATACTGGTAAAAATGAATATATTTAGGTAACATCAAACTACATGGAAAACGTGAAAAAAGTCATTATTATACCAAATTTGAGGATTTTAACTTCAAATCATAAAACGACGTTTCGTATTTTTTAGACCCTAGAAAAGACGTATAAAGATGTTGCTTCCAATACAAATGATAAAAATCAATGTTTTTTCATTAAAATTTACTAGAGTGTTCCTGATTTTCGGTTTATATTACCGATGGAAGATGTACACGTAAAACCGTTCAAATCCGGCTGAAACGCCTATATATGCAATAAAAACGGAACTTTTCCCCTTTTCAATATCTTATTTTAACGAGAAACAAATAGATGATAGAAAATGAAGTATTTAAGGTTATTTTCTGATCAATTATGTGTTTGCATAATTTTTCTCGAATATTTAAATAAATAATAACAATAAACGGAAAATTCACATAAACGTGGAAAAACGGCAAAATATTGCCTAATTCGAAGATACTTTGTTTAAATCACATAAAGGAAAAGGTGATGATAGAGGTCAAAATATTGCTAAATTCGATGATATTTAGTACAAAACAAAATGCAAGAAAACTTGGTTAAATATGCAAAATTTGCGAAATTCTGAGATTTAAAGGCCAAATCACATATCGTGAGAAAACATGAAGTAGTATCGAAATATTGGTAAAAACGAATATATATACGGATAATCACACTACATGAATAACGGTGAAAAAAGTCACTATATTACCATATATGAGGATTTTAACTTCAAATTATAGAGCGAGGTTTCGTATTATTTAGATCCAAGAAAAGACATATGACAATGTTGTTTCAAATACAAATGATAAAAATCAATGTGTTTTCATTAGAATTAACTAAAATGTTCCTGATTTTCCGTTTATATTACCGATGGAAAATGTACACGTAAAACCGCTCTAATCCGGCTGAAACGTCGATATATGCAATAAAACCAGAACTTCTACTCTTTCCAATATCTTACTCAGTATTTTAACGAGAAACAAATAGTTGATTGAAAATGAAGTGTTTAAGGTTAATTTTTATTCAATTATGTGTTTGAATCATTGTTATCGTATATTTAATGAATTAATAGCAATAAACTGAAAATTCACAAAAACGTGGAAAAACAGCAAAATATTGCCTAATTCGATGATATTTTGTTTATATCACTTAAAGGAAAAGGGGATGATAAACGTCAAAATATTGCTGAATTCGATGATTTTTAGTATGAAACAAAATGCAAGAAAACTTGCATTGTATTGCTTAAAAAGCAATATTATGCGAAAATCTGAGATTTGAAGGTCATATCACATATCGCGATACTACATAAAATAGTATCGAAATACTGGTAAAAATGAATATATTTACGTAATATCAAACTACATGAAAAACGTGAAAAAAATCATTATTATACCAAATTTGAGGATTTTAACTTCGAATCATAAAACGACGTTTCGTATTTTTTAGACCCTAGAAAAGACGTATAAAGATGTTGCTTCCAATACAAATGATAAAAATAAATGTGTTTTCATTAAAATTAATTAAAATGTTCCTGATTTTCGGTTTATATTACCGATGGAAGATGTACACGTAAAACCGTTCTAATCCGGCTGAAACGTCTATATATGCAATAAAAACAGAAATTCTCCCCTTTTCAATATCTTACTCAGTATTTTAACGAGAAACAAATAGTTGATTGAAAATGAAGTAATAAATATAAGGTTATTTTCTGATCAATTATGTGTTTGCATAATTTTTCTCGAATATTTAATGAAATAATAACAATAAACTGAAAATTCACAAAAACGTGGAAAAACGGCAAAATATTGCCTAATTCGATGATATTTTGTTTTAATCACATAAAGGAAAAGGTGATGATAAAGGTCAAAATATTGCTGAATTCGATGATTTTTAGTACGAAACAAAATGCAAGAAAACTTGCATTTTATTGCTTAAAAAGCAATATTATGCGAAAATCTGAGATTTGAAGGTCATATCACATATCGTGATTCTACATACAATAGTATCGAAATACTGGTAAAAATGAATATATTTACGTAATATCAAACTACATGAAAAACGTGAAAAAAGTCATTATTATACCAAATTTGAGGATTTTAACTTTGAATCATAAAGCGACGTTTCGTATTTTTTAGACCCTAGAAAAGACGTATAAAGATGTTGCTTCCAATATAAAGGATAAAAATCAATGTGTTTTCATTAAAATTAACTAAAATGTTTCTGATTTTCGGTTTATATTACCGATGAAAGATGTACACGTAAAACCGTTCTAATCCGGCTGAAACGTCTATATGTGCAATAAAAACAGAACTTCTCCCCTTGTCAATATCTTACTCAGTATTTTAACGAGAAACCAATAGATGATTGAAAATTAAGTATTTAAGGTTATTTTCTGATCAAATATGTGTTTGCATAATTTTTATCGTATATTTAATGAATTAATAGCCATAAACTGAAAATTCACAAAAACGTGGAAAAACAGCAAAATATTGCCTAATTCGATGATATTTTGTTTATATCACATAAAGGAAAAGGGGATGATAAACGTCAAAACATTGCTGAATTCGATGATTTTTAGTACGAAACAAAATGCAAGAAAACTTGCATTTTATTGCTTAAAATGCAATATTATGCGAAAATCTGAGATTTGAAGCTCATATCACATATCGTGATACTACATAAAATAGTATCGAAAAACTGGTAAAAATGAATATATTTACGTAATATCAAACTACATGAAAAACGTGAAAAAAGTCATTATTATACCAAATTTGAGGATTTTAACTTCGAATCATAAAACGACGTTTCGTATTTTTTAGACCCTAGAAAAGACGTATAAAGATGTTGCTTCCAATACAAATGATAAAAATCAATGGCGTTTCATTAAAATTAACTAAAATGTTCCTGATTTTCGGTTATTTTACCGATGGAAGATGTACACGTAAAACCGTTCTAATCCGGCTGAAACGCCTATATATGCAATAAAAACAGAACTTCTCCCCTTTTCAATATCTTACTCAGTATTTTAACGAGAAACAAATAGATGATTGAAAATGAAGTATTTAAGGTTATTTTCTGATCAATTATGTGTTTGCATAATTTTTCTCGAATATTTAAAGAAATAATAACAATAAAATGAAAATTCACAAAAACGTGGAAAAACGGCAAAATATTGCCTAATTCGAAGATATTTTGTTTAAATCACATAAAGGAAAAGGTGA
The DNA here is from genome assembly GCF_040958095.1 of Procambarus clarkii. Lineage (NCBI taxonomy): Eukaryota > Metazoa > Arthropoda > Malacostraca > Decapoda > Cambaridae > Procambarus > Procambarus clarkii. Next base: position 42,529,887 of record NC_091179.1, on the reverse strand, counting down.
TGATAGAGGTCAAAATATTGCTAAATTCGATGATATTTAGTACAAAACAAAATGCAAGAAAACTTGGTTAAATATGCAAAATTTGCGAAATTCTGAGATTTAAAGGCCAAATCACATATCGTGAGAAAACATGAAGTAGTATCGAAATATTGGTAAAAACGAATATATATACGGATAATCACACTACATGAATAACGGTGAAAAAAGTCACTATATTACCATATATGAGGATTTTAACTTCAAATTATAGAGCGAGGTTTCGTATTATTTAGATCCAAGAAAAGACATATGACAATGTTGTTTCAAATACAAATGATAAAAATCAATGTGTTTTCATTAGAATTAACTAAAATGTTCCTGATTTTCCGTTTATATTACCGATGGAAAATGTACACGTAAAACCGCTCTAATCCGGCTGAAACGTCGATATATGCAATAAAACCAGAACTTCTACTCTTTCCAATATCTTACTCAGTATTTTAACGAGAAACAAATAGTTGATTGAAAATGAAGTGTTTAAGGTTAATTTTTATTCAATTATGTGTTTGAATCATTTTTATCGTATATTTAATGAATTAATAGCAATAAACTGAAAATTCACAAAAACGTGGAAAAACAGCAAAATATTGCCTAATTCGATGATATTTTGTTTATATCACATAAAGGAAAAGGGGATGATAAACGTCAAAATATTGCTGAATTCGATGATTTTTAGTACGAAACAAAATGCAAGAAAACTTGCATTTTATTGCTTAAAATGCAATATTATGCGAAAATCTGAGATTTGAAGGTCATATCACATATCGTGATACTACATAAAATAGTATCGAAATACTGGTAAAAATGAATATATTTACGTAATATCAAACTACATGAAAAACGTGAAAATAGTCATTATTATACCAAATTTGAGGATTTTAACTTCGAATCATAAAACGACGTTTCGTATTTTTTAGACCCTAGAAAAGACGTATAAAGATGTTGCTTCCAATACAAATGATAAAAATCAATGTGTTTTCATTAAAATTAACTAAAATGTTCCTGATTTTCGGTTTATATTACCGATGGAAGATGTACACGTAAAACCGTTCTAATCCGGCTGAAACGCCTATATATGCAATAAAAACAGAACTTCTCCTCTTTCCAACATCTTACTCAGTATTTTACCGAGAAACAAATAGATGATTGAAAATGAAGTATTTAAGGTTAATTTCTGATCAATTATGTGTTTTCATAATTTTTCTCGAATATTTAAAGAAATAATAACAATAAACTGAAAATTCACAAAAACGTGGAAAAACGGCAAAATATTGCCTAATTCGATGATATTTTGTTTAAATCACAAAAAGGAAAAGGTGATGATAAAGGTCAAAATATTGCTAAATTCGATGATATTTAGTACAAAACAAAATGCAAGAAAACTTGGTTAAATATGCAAAATTTGCAAATTCTGAGATTTAAAGGCCAAATCACATATCGTGAGAAAACATGAAGTAGTATCGAAATATTGGTAAAAACGAATATATATACGGATAATCACACTACATGAATAACGTGAAAAAAGTCACTATATTACAATATATGAGGATTTTAACTTCAAATTATAGAGCGATTATTTAGATCCAAAAAAAGACATATGACAATGTTGTTTCAAATACAAATGATAAAAATCAATGTGTTTTCATTAGAATTAACTAAAATGTTCCTGATTTTCCGTTTATATTACCGATGGAAGATGTACACGTAAAACCGCTCTAATCCGGCTGAAACGTTGATATATGCAATAAAAACAGAACTTCTCCTCTTTTCAATACTCAGTATTTTAACGAGAAACAAATAGATAATTGAAAATTAAGTATTTAAGGTTATTTTCTGATCAATTATGTGTTTGCATAATTTTTCTCGAATATATAAAGAAATAATAACAATAAAATGAAAATTCACATAAACGTGGAAAAACGGCAAAATATTGCCTAATTCGATGATATTTTCTTTAAATCACATAAAAGAAAAGGAGATGATAAAGGTCAAAATATTGCTGAATTCGATGATTTTTAGTACGAAACAAAATGTAAGAAAACTTTGTTAAATATGCAAAATTTGCGAAATTCTGAGATTTAAAGGCCAAATCACATATCGTGAGAAAACATGTAGTAGTATCGAAATATTGGTAAAAACGAATATATATACGGATAATCACACTACATGAATAACGTGAAAAAAGTCACTATATTACCATATATGAGGATTTTAACTTCAAATTATAGAGCGAGGTTTCGTATTATTTAGATCCAAGAAAAGACATATGACAATGTTGTTTCAAATACAAATGATAAAAATCAATGTGTTTTCATTAGAATTAACTAAAATGTTCCTGATTTTCCGTTTATATTACCGATGGAAAATGTACACGTAAAACCGCTCCAATCCGGCTGAAACGTCGATATATGCAATAAAACCAGAACTTCTACTCTTTCCAATATCTTACTCAGTATTTTAACGAGAAACAAATAGTTGATTGAAAATGAAGTGTTTAAGGTCAATTTTTAATCAATTATGTGTTTGAATCATTTTTATCGTATATATAATGAATTAATAGCAATAAACTGAAAATTCACAAAAACGTGGAAAAACAGCAAAATATTGCCTAATTCGATGATATTTTGTTTATATCACTTAAAGGAAAAGGGGATGATAAACGTCAAAATATTGCTGAATTCGATGATTTTTAGTACGAAACAAAATGCAAGAAAACTTGCATTGTATTGCTTAAAATGCAATATTATGCGAGAATCTGAGATTTGAAGGACATATCACATATCGCGATACTATATAAAATAGTATCGAAATACTGGTAAAAATGAATATATTTACATAATATCAAACTACATGAAAAACGTGAAAAAAATCATTATTATACCAAATTTGAGGATTTTAACTTCGAATCATAAAACGACGTTTCGTATTTTTTAGACCCTAGAAAAGACGTATAATGATGTTGCTTCCAATACAAATGATAAAAATAAATGTGTTTTCATCAAAATTAACTAAAATGTTCCTGATTTTCGGTTTATATTACCGATGGAAGATGTACACGTAAAACCGTTCTAATCCGGCTGAAACGTCTATATATGCAACAAAAACAGAAATTCTCCCCTTTTCAATATCTTACTCAGTATTTTAACGAGAAACAAATAGTTGATTGAAATGAAGTAATATAAGGTTATTTTCTGATCAATTATGTGTTTGCATAATTTTTCTCGAATATTTAATGAAATAATAACAATAAACTGAAAATTCACAAAAACGTGGAAAAACGGCAAAATATTGCCTAATTCGATGATATTTTGTTTAAATCACATAAAGGAAATGGTGATGATAAAGGTCAAAATATTGCTAAATTCGATGATATTTAGTACAAAACAAAATGCAAGAAAACTTGGTTAAATATGCAAAATTCTGAGATTTAAAGGCCAAATCACATATCGTGAGAAAACATGAAGTAGTATCGAAATATTGGTAAAAACGAATATATATACAGATAATCACACTACATGAATAACGTGAAAAAAGTCACTATATTACCATATATGAGGATTTTAACTTCAAATTATAGAGCGATGTTTCGTATTATTTAGATCCAAGAAAAGACATATGACAATGTTGTTTCAAATACAAATGATAAAAATCAATGTGTTTTCATTAGAATTAACTAAAATGTTCCTGATTTTCCGTTTATATTACCGATGGAAAATGTACACGTAAAACCGCTCGAATCCGGCTGAAACGTCGATATATGCAATGAAACCAGAACTTCTACTCTTTCCAATATCTTACTCAGTATTTTAACGAGAAACAAATAGTTGATTGAAAATGAAGTGTTTAAGGTTAATTTTTAATCAATTATGTGTTTGAATCATTTTTATCGTATATTTAATGAATTAATAGCAATAAACTGAAAATTCACAAAAACGTGGAAAACAGCAAAATATTGCCTAATTCGATGATATTTTGTTTATATCACTTAAAGGAAAAGGGGATGATAAACGTCAAAATATTGCTGAATTCGATGATTTTTAGTACGAAACAAAATGCAAGAAAACTTGCATTGTATTGCTTAAAATGCAATATTATGCGAGAATCTGAGATTTGAAGGACATACCACATATCGCGATACTATATAAAATAGTATCGAAATACTGGTAAAAATGAATATATTTACGTAATATCAAACTACATGAAAAACGTGAAAAAAGTCATTATTATACCAAATTTGAGGATTTTAACTTCGAATCATAAAGCGACGTTTCGTATTTTTTAGACCCTTGAAAAGACGTATAAAGATGTTGCTTCTAATACAAATGATAAAATTAAATGCGTTTTCATTAAAATTAACTAAAATGTTCCTGATTTTCGGTTTATATTACCGATGGAAGATGTACACGTAAAACCGTTCTAATCCGGCTGAAACGTCTATATATGCAATAAAAACAGAACTTCTCCCCTTTTCAATATCTTACTCAGTATTTTATCGAGAAACAAATAGTTGATTGAAAATGAAGTAATATAAGGTTATTTTCTGATCAATTATGTGTTTGCATAATTTTTCTCGAATATTTAATGAAATAATAACAATAAACTGAAAATTCACAAAAACGTGGATAAACGGCAAAATATTGCCTAATTCGATGATATTTTGATTTAATCACATAAAGGAAAAGGTGATGATAAAGGTCAAAATATTGCTGAATTCGATGATTTTTAGTACGAAACAAAATGCAAGAAAACTTGCATTTTATTGCTTAAAAAGCAATATTATGCGAAAATCTGAGATTTGAAGGTCATATCACATATCGTGATAATACATACAATAGTATCGAAATACTGGTAAAAATGAATATATTTACGTAATATCAAACTAAATGAAAAACGTGAAAAAAGTCATTATTATACCAAATTTGAGGATTTTAACTTCGAATCATAAAGCGTCGTTTCGTATTTTTTAGACCCTAGAAAAGACGTATAAAGATGTTGCTTCCAATATAAATGATAAAAATCAATGTGTTTTCATTAAAATTAACTAAAATGTTTCTGATTTTCGGTTTATATTACCGATGAAAGATGTACACGTAAAACCGTTCTAATCCGGCTGAAACGTCTATATATGCAATAAAAACAGAACTTCTCCCCTTTTCAATATCTTACTCAGTATTTTAACGAGAAACCAATAGATGATTGAAAATTAAGTATTTAAGGTTATTTTCTGATCAATTATGTGTTTGCATAATTTTTCTCGAATATTTAATGAAATAATAACAATAAACTGAAAATTCACAATAACGTGGAAAAACGGCAAAATATTGCCTAATTCGATGATATTTTGTTTAAATCACATAAAGGAAAAGGTGATGATAAAGGTCAAAATATTGCTAAATTCGATGATATTTAGTAGAAAACAAAGTGTAAGAAAACTTGGTTAAATATGCAAAATTTGCGAAATTCTGAGATTTGAAGGCCAAATAACATATCGTGAGAAAACATGAAGTAGCATCGAAATATTGGTAAAAACGAATATATATACGGATAATCACACTACATCAATAACGTGAAAAAAGTCACTATATTACCATATATGAGGATTTTAACTTCAAATTATAGAGCGAGGTTTCGTATTATTTAGATCCAAGAAAAGACATATGACAATGTTGTTTCAAATACAAATGATAAAAATCAATGTGTTTTCATTAGAATTAACTAAAATGTACCTGATTTTCCGTTTATATTACCGATGGAAGATGTACACGTAAAACCGCTCTAATGAGGCTGAAACGTCGATATATGCAATAAAAACAGAACTTCTCCTCTTTCCAATATCTTACTCAGTAATTTAACGAGAAACAAATAGTTGATTGAAAATGAAGTGTTTAAGGTTAATTTTTAATCAATTATGTGTTTGCATCATTTTTATCGTATATATAATGAATTAATAGCAATAAACTGAAAATTCACAAAAACGAGGAAAAACAGCAAAATATTGCCTAATTCGATAATATTTTATTTATATCACATAAAGGAAAAGGGGATGATAAAGGTCAAAATATTGCTGAATTCGATGATTTTTAGTACGAAACAAAATGCAAGAAAACTTGCATTGTATTGCTTAAAATGCAATATGATGCGAGAATCTGAGATTTGAAGGACATATCACATATCGCGATACTATATAAAATAGTATCGAAATACTGGTAAAAATGAATATATTTACGTAATATCAAACTACATGAAAAACGTGAAAAAAGTCATTATTATACCAAATTTGAGGATTTTAACTTCGAATCATAAAGCGACGTTTCGTATTTTTTAGACCCTTGAAAAGACGTATAAAGATGTTGCTTCTAATACAAATGATAAAAATAAATGTGTTTTCATTAGAATTAACTAAAATGTTCCTGATTTTCCGTTTATATTACCGATGGAAAATGTACACGTAAAACCGCTCGAATCCGGCTGAAACGTCTATATATGCAATAAAAACAGAAATTCTCCCCTTTTCAATATCTTACTCAGTATTTTAACGAGAAACAAATAGTTGATTGAAAATGAAGTAATATAAGGTTATTTTCTGATCAATTATGTGTTTGCATAATTTTTCTCGAATATTTAATGAAATAATAACAATAAACTGAAAATTCACAAAAACGTGGAAAAACGGCAAAATATTGCCTAATTCGATGATATTTTGATTTATTCACATAAAGGAAAAGGTGATGATAAAGGTCAAAATATTGCTGAATTCGATGATTTTTAGTACGAAACAAAATGCAAGAAAACTTGCATTTTATTGCTTAAAAAGCAATATTATGCGAAAATCTGAGATTTGAAGGTCATATCACATATCGTGATACTACATACAATAGTATCGAAATACTGGTAAAAATGAATATATTTACGTAATATCAAACTAAATGAAAAACGTGAAAAAAGTCTTTATTATACCAAATTTGAGGATTTTAACTTCGAATCATAAAGCGTCGTTTCGTATTTTTTAGACCCTAGAAAAGACGTATAAAGATGTTGCTTCCAATATAAATGATAAAAATCAATGTGTTTTCATTAAAATTAACTAAAATGTTTCTGATTTTCGGTTTATATTACCGATGAAAGATGTACACGTAAAACCGTTCTAATCCGGCTGAAACGTCTATATATGCAATAAAAACAGAACTTCTCCCCTTTTCAATATCTTACTCAGTATTTTAACGAGAAACCAATAGATGATTGAAAATTAAGTATTTAAGGTTATTTTCTGATCAATTATGTGTTTGCATAATTTTTCTCGAATATTTAATGAAATAATAACAATAAACTGAAAATTCACAAAAACGTGGAAAAACGGCAAAATATTGCCTAATTCGATGATATTTTGTTTAAATCACATAAAGGAAAAGGTGATGATAAAGGTCAAAATATTGCTAAATTCGATGATATTTAGTAGAAAACAAAGTGTAAGAAAACTTGGTTAAATATGCAAAATTTGCGAAATTCAGAGATTTGAAGGCCAAATCACATATCGTGAGAAAACATGAAGTAGTATCGAAATATTGGTAAAAACGAATATATGTACGGATAATCACACTACATCAATAACGTGAAAAAAGTCACTATATTACCATATATGAGGATTTTAACTTCAAATTATAGAGCGAGGTTTCGTATTATTTAGATCCAAGAAAAGACATATGACAATGTTGTTTCAAATACAAATGATAAAAATCAATGTGTTTTCATTAGAATTAACTAAAATGTACCTGATTTTCCGTTTATATTACCGATGGAAGATGTACACGGAAAACCGCTCTAATCCGGCTGAAACGTCTATATATGCAATAAAAACAGAAATCCTCCCCTTTTCAATATCTTACTCAGTATTTTAACGAGAAACAAATAGTTGATTGAAAATGAAGTAATATAAGGTTATTTTCTGATCAATTATGTGTTTGCATAATTTTTCTCGAATATTTAATGAAATAATAACAATAAACTGAAAATTCACAAAAACGTGGAAAAACGGCAAAATATTGACTAATTCGATGATATTTTGTTTAAATCACATAAAGGAAAAGGAGATGATAAAGGTCAAAATATTGCTGAATTCGATGATTTTTAGTACGAAACAAAATGCAAGAAAACTTGCATTTTATTGCTTAAAAAGCAATATTATGCGAAAATCTGAGATTTGAAGCTCATATCACATATCGTGATACTACATAAAATAGTATCGTACATAAAAGTTTACATAAAAGACGTCAAAATATTGCTGAATTCGATGATTTTTAGTACGAAACAAAATGCAAGAAAACTTGCATTTTATTGCTTAAAATGCAATATTATGCGAAAATCTGAGATTTGAAGGTCATATCACATATCGTGATACTACATAAAATAATATCGAAATACTGGTAAAAATGAATATATTTAGGTAATATCAAACTACATGAAAAACGTGAAAAAAGTCATTATTATACCAAATTTGAGGATTTTAACTTCAAACCATAAAACGACGTTTCGTATTTTTTAGACCCTAGAAAAGACGTATAAAGATGTTGCTTCCAATACAAATGATAAAAATCAATGTGTTTTCATTAAAATTAACTAAAGTGTTCCTGATTTTCGGTTTATATTACCGATGGAAGATGTACACGTAAAACCGTTCTAATCCGGCTGAAACGCCTATATATGCAATAAAAACCGAACTTTTCCCCTTTTAAATATCTTACTCAGTATTTTAACGAGAAACAAATAGATGATTGAAAATGAAGTATTTAAGGTTATTTTCTGATCAATTATGTGTTTGCATAATTTTTCTCGAATATTTAAAGAAATAATAACAATAAACTGAAAATTCACAAAAACGTGGAAAAACGGCAAAATATTGCCTAATTCGATGATATTTTGTTTAAATCACATAAAGGAAAAGGTGATGATAAAGGTCAAAATATTGCTAAATTCGATGATATTTAGTACAAGACAAAATGCAAGAAAACTTGGTTAAATATGCAAAATTCTGAGATTTAAAGGCCAAATCACATATCGTGAGAAAACATGAAGTAGTATCGAAATATTGGTAAAAACGAATATATATACAGATAATCACACTACATGAATAACGTGAAAAAAGTCACTATATTACCATATATGAGGATTTTAACTTCAAATTATAGAGCGAGGTTTCGTATTATTTAGATCCAAGAAAAGACATATGACAATGTTGTTTCAAATACAAATGATAAAAATCAATGTGTTTTCATTAGAATTAACTAAAATGTTCCTGATTTTCCGTTTATATTACCGATGGAAAATGTACACGTAAAACCGCTCGAATCCGGCTGAAACGTCGATATATGCAATAAAACCAGAACTTCTACTCTTTCCAATATCTTACTCAGTATTTTAACGAGAAACAAATAGTTGATTGAAAATGAAGTGTTTAAGGTTAATTTTTAATCAATTATGTGTTTGAATCATTTTTATCGTATATTTAATGAATTAATAGCAATAAACTGAAAATTCACAAAAACGTGGAAAAACAGCAAAATATTGCCTAATTCGATGATATTTTGTTTATATCACTTAAAGGAAAAGGGGATGATAAACGTCAAAATATTGCTGAATTCGATGATTTTTAGTACGAAACAAAATGCAAGAAAACTTGCATTGTATTGCTTAAAATGCAATATTATGCGAGAATCTGAGATTTGAAGGACATATCACATATCGCGATACTATATAAAATAGTATCGAAATACTGGTAAAAATGAATATATTTACGTAATATCAAACTACATGAAAAACGTGAAAAAAGTCATTATTATACCAAATTTGAGGATTTTAACTTCGAATCATAAAGCGACGTTTCGTATTTTTTAGACCCTTGAAAAGACGTATAAAGATGTTGCTTCTAATACAAATGATAAAAATAAATGCGTTTTCATTAAAATTAACTAAAATGTTCCTGATTTTCGGTTTATATTACCGATGGAAGATGTACACGTAAAACCGTTCTAATCCGGCTGAAACGTCTATATATGCAATAAAAACAGAACTTCTCCCCTTTTCAATATCTTACTCAGTATTTTAACGAGAAACAAATAGTTGATTGAAAATGAAGTAATATAAGGTTATTTTCTGATCAAGTGTGTGTTTGCATAATTTTTCTCGAATATTTAATGAAATAATAACAATAAACTGAAAATTCACAAAAACGTGGATAAACGGCAAAATATTGCCTAATTCGATGATATTTTGATTTAATCACATAAAGGAAAAGGTGATGATAAAGGTCAAAATATTGCTGAATTCGATGATTTTTAGTACGAAACAAAATGCAAGAAAACTTGCATTTTATTGCTTAAAAAGCAATATTATGCGAAAATCTGAGATTTGAAGGTCATATCACATATCGTGATAATACATACAATAGTATCGAAATACTGGTAAAAATGAATATATTTACGTAATATCAAACTAAATGAAAAACGTGAAAAAAGTCATTATTATACCAAATTTGAGGATTTTAACTTCGAATCATAAAGCGTCGTTTCGTATTTTTTAGACCCTAGAAAAGACGTATAAAGATGTTGCTTCCAATATAAATGATAAAAATCAATGTGTTTTCATTAAAATTAACTAAAATGTTTCTGATTTTCGGTTTATATTACCGATGAAAGATGTACACGTAAAACCGTTCTAATCCGGCTGAAACGTCTATATATGCAATAAAAACAGAACTTCTCCCCTTTTCAATATCTTACTCAGTATTTTAACGAGAAACCAATAGATGATTGAAAATTAAGTATTTAAGGTTATTTTCTGATCAATTATGTGTTTGCATAATTTTTCTCGAATATTTAATGAAATAATAACAATAAACTGAAAATTCACAAAAACGTGGAAAAACGGCAAAATATTGCCTAATTCGATGATATTTTGTTTAAATCACATAAAGGAAAAGGTGATGATAAAGGTCAAAATATTGCTAAATTCGATGATATTTAGTAGAAAACAAAGTGTAAGAAAACTTGGTTAAATATGCAAAATTTGCGAAATTCTGAGATTTGAAGGCCAAATAACATATCGTGAGAAAACATGAAGTAGTATCGAAATATTGGTAAAAACGAATATATATACGGATAATCACACTACATCAATAACGTGAAAAAAGTCACTATATTACCATATATGAGGATTTTAACTTCAAATTATAGAGCGAGGTTTCGTATTATTTAGATCCAAGAAAAGACATATGACAATGTTGTTTCAAATACAAATGATAAAAATCAATGTGTTTTCATTAGAATTAACTAAAATGTACCTGATTTTCCGTTTATATTACCGATGGAAGATGTACACGTAAAACCGCTCTAATGAGGCTGAAACGTCGATATATGCAATAAAAACAGAACTTCTCCTCTTTCCAATATCTTACTCAGTAATTTAACGAGAAACAAATAGTTGATTGAAAATGAAGTGTTTAAGGTTAATTTTTAATCAATTATGTGTTTGCATCATTTTTATCGTATATATAATGAATTAATAGCAATAAACTGAAAATTCACAAAAACGAGGAAAAACAGCAAAATATTGCCTAATTCGATAATATTTTGTTTATATCACATAAAGGAAAAGGGGATGATAAAGGTCAAAATATTGCTGAATTCGATGATTTTTAGTACGAAACAAAATGCAAGAAAACTTGCATTGTATTGCTTAAAATGCAATATTATGCGAGAATCTGAGATTTGAAGGACATATCACATATCGCGATACTATATAAAATAGTATCGAAATACTGGTAAAAATGAATATATTTACGTAATATCAAACTACATGAAAAACGTGAAAAAAGTCATTATTATACCAAATTTGAGGATTTTAACTTCGAATCATAAAGCGACGTTTCGTATTTTTTAGACCCTTGAAAAGACGTATAAAGATGTTGCTTCTAATACAAATGATAAAAATAAATGTGTTTTCATTAGAATTAACTAAAATGTTCCTGATTTTCCGTTTATATTACCGATGGAAAATGTACACGTAAAACCGCTCGAATCCGGCTGAAACGTCTATATATGCAATAAAAACAGAAATTCTCCCCTTTTCAATATCTTACTCAGTATTTTAACGAGAAACAAATAGTTGATTGAAAATGAAGTAATATAAGGTTATTTTCTGATCAATTATGTGTTTGCATAATTTTTCTCGAATATATAATGAAATAATAACAATAAAATGAAAATTCACAAAAACGTGGAAAAACGGCAAAATATTGCCTAATTCGATGATATTTTGATTTAATCACATAATGGAAAAGGTGATGATAAAGGTCAAAATATTGCTGAATTCGATGATTTTTAGTACGAAACAAAATGCAAGAAAACTTGCATTTTATTGCTTAAAAAGCAATATTATGCGAAAATCTGAGATTTGAAGGTCATATCACATATCGTGATACTACATACAATAGTATCGAAATACTGGTAAAAATGAATATATTTACGTAATATCAAACTAAATGAAAAACGTGAAAAAAGTCATTATTATACCAAATTTGAGGATTTTAACTTCGAATCATAAAGCGTCGTTTCGTATTTTTTAGACCCTAGAAAAGACGTATAAAGATGTTGCTTCCAATATAAATGATAAAAATCAATGTGTTTTCATTAAAATTAACTAAAATGTTTCTGATTTTCGGTTTATATTACCGATGAAAGATGTACACGTAAAACCGTTCTAATCCGGCTGAAACGTCTATATATGCAATAAAAACAGAACTTCTCCCCTTTTCAATATCTTACTCAGTATTTTAACGAGAAACCAATAGATGATTGAAAATTAAGTATTTAAGGTTATTTTCTGATCAATTATGTGTTTGCATAATTTTTCTCGAATATTTAATGAAATAATAACAATAAACTGAAAATTCACAAAAACGTGGAAAAACGGCAAAATATTGCCTAATTCGATGATATTTTGTTTAAATCACATAAAGGAAAAGGTGATGATAAAGGTCAAAATATTGCTAAATTCGATGATATTTAGTAGAAAACAAAGTGTAAGAAAACTTGGTTAAATATGCAAAATTTGCGAAATTCTGAGATTTGAAGGCCAAATCACATATCGTGAGAAAACATGAAGTAGTATCGAAATATTGGTAAAAACGAATATATATACGGATAATCACACTACATCAATAACGTGAAAAAAGTCACTATATTACCATATATGAGGATTTTAACTTCAAATTATAGAGCGAGGTTTCGTATTATTTAGATCCAAGAAAAGACATATGACAATGTTGTTTCAAATACAAATGATAAAAATCAATGTGTTTTCATTAGAATTAACTAAAATGTACCTGATTTTCCGTTTATATTACCGATGGAAGATGTACACGTAAAACCGCTCTAATGAGGCTGAAACGTCGATATATGCAATAAAAACAGAACTTCTCCTCTTTCCAATATCTTACTCAGTAATTTAACGAGAAACAAATAGTTGATTGAAAATGAAGTGTTTAAGGTTAATTTTTAATCAATTATGTGTTTGCATCATTTTTATCGTATATATAATGAATTAATAGCAATAAACTGAAAATTCACAAAAACGTGGAAAAACAGCAAAATATTGCCTAATTCGATAATATTTTGTTTATATCACATAAAGGAAAAGGGGATGATAAAGGTCAAAATATTGCTGAATTCGATGATTTTTAGTACGAAACAAAATGCAAGAAAACTTGCATTGTATTGCTTAAAATGCAATATTATGCGAGAATCTGAGATTTGAAGGACATATCACATATCGCGATACTATATAAAATAGTATCGAAATACTGGTAAAAATGAATATATTTACGTAATATCAAACTACATGAAAAACGTGACAAAAATCATTATTATACCAAATTTGAGGATTTTAACTTCGAATCATAAAACGACGTTTCGTATTTTTTAGACCCTAGAAAAGACGTATAAAGATGTTGCTTCCAATACAAATGATAAAAATAAATGTGTTTTCATTAAAATTAACTAAAATGTTCCTGATTTTCGGTTTATATTACCGATGGAAGATGTACACGTAAAACCGTTCTAATCCGGCTGAAACGTCTATATATGCAATAAAAACAGAAATTCTCCCCTTTTCAATATCTTACTCAGTATTTTAACGAGAAACAAATAGTTGATTGAAAATGAAGTAATATAAGGTTATTTTCTGATCAATTATGTGTTTGCATAATTTTTCTCGAATATTTAATGAAATAATAACAATAAACTGAAAATTCACAAAAACGTGGAAAAACGGCAAAATATTGCCTAATTCGATGATATTTTGATTTAATCACATAAAGGAAAAGGTGATGATAAAGGTCAAAATATTGCTGAATTCGATGATTTTTAGTACGAAACAAAATGCAAGAAAACTTGCATTTTATTGCTTAAAAAGCAATATTATGCGAAAATCTGAGATTTGAAGGTCATATCACATATCGTGATACTACATACAATAGTATCGAAATACTGGCAAAAATGAATATATTTACGTAATATCAAACTACATGAAAAACGTGAAAAAAGTCATTATTATACCAAATTTGAGGATTTTAACTTCGAATCATAAAGCGACGTTTCGTATTTTTTAGACCCTAGAAAAGACGTATAAAGATGTTGCTTCCAATATAAATGATAAAAATCAATGTGTTTTCATTAAAATTAACTAAAATGTTTCTGATTTTCGGTTTATATTACCGATGAAAGATGTACACGTAAAACCGTTCTAATCCGGCTGAAACGTCTATATATGCAATAAAAACAGAACTTCTCCCCTTTTCAATATCTTACTCAGTATTTTAACGAGAAACCAATAGATGATTGAAAATTAAGTATTTAAGGTTATTTTCTGATCAATTATGTGTTTGCATAATTTTTCTCGAATATTTAATGAAATAATAACAATAAACTGAAAATTCACAAAAACGTGGAAAAACGGCAAAATATTGCCTAATTCGATGATATTTTGTTTAAATCACATAAAAGAAAAGGTGATGATAAAGGTCAAAATATTGCTAAATTCGATGATATTTAGTACAAAACAAAGTGTAAGAAAACTTGGTTAAATATGCAAAATTTGCGAAATTCTGAGATTTGAAGGCCAAATCACATATCGTGAGAAAACATGAAGTAGTATCATAATATTGGTAAAAACGAATATATATACGGATAATCACACTACATTGATAACGTGAAAAAAGTCACTATATTACCATATATGAGGATTTTAACTTCAAATTATAGAGCGAGGTTTCGTATTATTTAGATCCAAGAAAAGACATATGACAATGTTGTTTCAAATACAAATGATAAAAATCAATGTGTTTTCATTAGAATTAACTAAAATGTACCTGATTTTACGTTTATATTACCGATGGAAGATGTACACGTAAAACCGTTCTAATCCGGCTGAAACGCCTATATATGCAATAAAAACCGAACTTTTCCCCTTTTTAATATCATACTCAGTATTTTAACGAGAAACAAATAGATGATTGAAAATGAAGTATTTAAGGTTATTTTCTGATCAATTATGTGTTTGCATAATTTTTCTCGAATATTTAAAGAAATAAGAACAATAAACTGAAAATTCACAAAAACGTGGAAAAACGGCAAAATATTGCCTAATTCGAAAATATTTTGTTTAAATCACATAAAGGAAAAGGTGATGATAAAGGTCAAAATATTGCTAAATTCGATGATATTTAGTACAAAACAAAATGCAAGAAAACTTGGTTAAATATGCAAAATTTGCGAAATTCTGAGATTTAAAGGCCAAATCACATATCGTGAGAAAACATGAAGTAGTATCGAAATATTGGTAAAAACGAATATATATACGGATAATCACACTACATGAATAACGGTGAAAAAATTCATTATATTAATATATATGAGGATTTTAACTTCAAATTATAGAGCGAGGTTTCGTATTATTTAGATCCAAGAAAAGACATATGACAATGTTGTTTCAAATACAAATGATAAAAATCAATGTGTTTTCATTAGAATTAACTAAAATGTTCCTGATTTTCCGTTTATATTACCGATGGAAAATGTACACGTAAAACCGGTCTAATCCGGCTGAAACGTCGATATATGCAATAAAACCAGAACTTCTACTCTTTCCAATATCTTTCTCAGTATTTTAACGAGAAACAAATAGTTGATTGAAAATGAAGTGTTTAAGGTTAATTTTTATTCAATTATGTGTTTGAATCATTTTTATCGTATATTTAATGAATTAATAGCAATAAACTGAAAATTCACAAAAACGTGGAAAAACAGCAAAATATTGCCTAATTCGATGATGTTTTGTTTATATCACTTAAAGGAAAAGGGGATGATAAACGTCAAAATATTGCTGAATTCGATGATTTTTAGTACGAAACAAAATGCAAGAAAACTTGCATTGTATTGCTTAAAATGCAATATTATGCGAGAATCTGAGATTTGAAGGACATATCACATATCGCGATAGTATATAAAATAGTATCGAAATACTGGTAAAAATGAATATATTTACGTAATATCAAACTACATGAAAAACGTGAAAAAAAATCATTATTATACCAAATTTGAGGATTTTAACTTCGAATCATAAAACGACGTTTCGTATTTTTTAGACCCTAGAAAAGACGTATAAAGATGTTGCTTCCAATACAAATGATAAAAATAAATGTGTTTTCATTAAAATTAACTAAAATGTTCCTGATTTTCGGTTTATATTACCGATGGAAGATGTACACGTAAAACCGTTCTAATCCGGCTGAAACGTCTATATATGCAATAAAAACAGAAATTCTCCCCTTTTCAATATCTTACTCAGTATTTTAACGAGAAACAAATAGTTGATTGAAAATGAAGTAATATAAGGTTATTTTCTGATCAATTATGTGTTTGCATAATTTTTCTCGAATATTTAATGAAATAATAACAATAAACTGAAAATTCACAAAAACGTGGAAAAACGGCAAAATATTGCCTAATTCGATGATATTTTCTTTAAATCACATAAAAGAAAAGGAGATGATAAAGGTCAAAATATTGCTGAATTCGATGATTTTTAGTACGAAACAAAATGCAAGAAAACTTGCATTTTATTGCTTAAAAAGCAATATTATGCGAAAATCTGAGATTTGAAGGTCATATCACATATCGTGATACTACATAAAATAGTATCGAAATACTGGTAAAAATGAATATATTTACGTAATATCAAACTACATGAAAAACGTGAAAAAAGTCATTATTATACCAAATTTGAGGATTTTAACTTCGAATCATAAAGCGACGTTTCGTATTTTTTAGACCCTAGAAAAGACGTATAAAGATGTTGCTTCTAATACAAATGATAAAAATAAATGTGTTTTCATTAAAATTAACTAAAATGTTCCTGATTTTCAGTTTATGTTACCGATGGAAGATGTATACGTAATACCGTTCTAATCCGGCTGAAACGCCTATATATGCAATAAAAACCGAACTTTTCCCCTTTTCAATATCATACTCAGTATTTTAACGAGAAACAAATAGATGATTGAAAATGAAGTATTTAAGGTTATTTTCTGATCAATTATGTGTTTGCATAATTTTTCTCGAATATTTAAAGAAATAAGAACAATAAACTGAAAATTCACAAAGACGTGGAAAAACGGCAAAATATTGCCTAATTCGAAGATATTTTGTTTAAATCACATAAAGGAAAAGGTGATGATAAAGGTCAAAATATTGCTAAATTCGATGATATTTAGTACAAAACAAAATGCAAGAAAACTTGGTTAAATATGCAAAATTTGCGAAATTCTGAGATTTAAAGGCCAAATCACATATCGTGAGAAAACATGAAGTAGTATCGAAATATTGGTAAAAACGAATATATATACGGATAATCACACTACATGAATAACGGTGAAAAAAGTCACTATATTACCATATATGAGGATTTTAACTTCAAATTATAGAGCGAGGTTTCGTATTATTTAGATCCAAGAAACGACATATGACAATGTTGTTTCAAATACAAATGATAAAAATCAATGTGTTTTCATTAGAATTAACTAAAATGTTCCTGATTTTCCGTTTATATTACCGATGGAAAATGTACACGTAAAACCGCTCTAATCCGGCTGAAACGTCGATATATGCAATAAAACCAGAACTTCTACTCTTTCTAATATCTTACTCAGTATTTTAACGAGAAACAAATAGTTGATTGAAAATGAAGTGTTTAAGGTTAATTTTTAATCAATTATGTGTTTGAATCATTTTTATCGTATATTTAATGAATTAATAGCAATAAACTGAAAATTCACAAAAACGTGGAAAAACAGCAAAATATTGCCTAATTCGATGATATTTTGTTTATATCACTTAAAGGAAAAGGGGATGATAAACGTCAAAATATTGCTGAATTCAATGATTTTTAGTACGAAACAAAATGCAAGAAAACTTGCATTGTATTGCTTAAAATGCAATATTATGCGAGAATCTGAGATTTGAAGGACATATCACATATCGCGATACTATATAAAATAGTATCGAAATACTGGTAAAAATGAATATATTTACGTAATATCAAACTACATGAAAAACGTGAAAAAAGTCATTATTATACCAAATTTGAGGATTTAAACTTCGAATCATAAAACGACGTTTCGTATTTTTTAGACCCTTGAAAAGACGTATAAAGATGTTGCTAACAATACAAATGATAAAAATAAATGTGTTTTCATTAATATTAACTAAAATGTTCCTGATTTTCGGTTTATATTACCGATGGAAGATGTACACGTAAAACCGTTCTAATCCGGCTGAAACGTCTATATATGCAATAAAAACAGAACTTCTCCCCTTTTAAATATCTTACTCAGTATTTTAACGAGAAACAAATAGTTGATTGAAAATGAAGTAATATAAGGTTATTTTCTGATCAATTATGTGTTTGCATAATTTTTCTCGAATATTTAATGAAATAATAACAATAAACTGAAAATTCACAAAAACGTGGAAAAACGGCAAAATATTGCCTAATTCGATGATATTTTGTTTATATCACTTAAAGGAAAAGGGGATGATAAACGTCAAAATATTGCTGAATTCGATGATTTTTAGTACGAAACAAAATGCAAGAAAACTTGCATTTTATTGCTTAAAAAGCAATATTATGCGAAAATCGGAGATTTGAAGGTCATATCACATATCGTGATACTACATAAAATAGTATCGAAATACTGGTAAAAATGAATATATTTACGTATTATCAAACTACATGAAAAACGTGAAAAAAGTCATTATTATACCAAATTTGAGGATTTTAACTTCGAATCATAAAGCGACGTTTCGTATTTTTTAGACCCTAGAAAAGACGTATAAAGATGTTGCTTCTAATACAAATGATAAAAATAAATGTGTTTTCATTAAAATTAACTAAAATGTTCCTGATTTTCAGTTTATGTTACCGATGGAAGATGTACACGTAATACCGTTCTAATCCGGCTGAAACGCCTATTTATGCAATAAAAACCGAACTTTTCCCCTTTTCAATATCATACTCAGTATTTTAACGAGAAACAAATAGATGATTGAAAATGAAGTATTTAAGGTTATTTTCTTATCAATTATGTGTTTGCATAATTTTTCTCGAATATTTAAAGAAATAAGAACAATAAACTGAAAATTCACAAAGACGTGGAAAAACGGCAAAATATTGCCTAATTCGAAGATATTTTGTTTAAATCACATAAAGGAAAAGGTGATGATAAAGGTCAAAATATTGCTAAATTCGATGATATTTAGTACAAAACAAAATGCAAGAAAACTTGGTTAAATATGCAAAATTTGCGAAATTCTGAGATTTAAAGGCTAAATCACATATCGTGAGAAAACATGAAGTAGTATCGAAATATTGGTAAAAACGAATATATATACGGATAATCACACTACATGAATAACGGTGAAAAAAGTCACTATATTACCATATATGAGGATTTTAACTTCAAATTATAGAGCGAGGTTTCGTATTATTTAGATCCAAGAAAAGACATATGACAATGTTGTTTCAAATACAAATGATAAAAATCAATGTGTTTTCATTAGAATTAACTAAAATGTTCCTGATTTTCCGTTTATATTACCGATGGAAAATGTACACGTAAAACCGCTCTAATCCGGCTGAAACGTCGATATATGCAATAAAACCAGAACTTCTACTCTTTCCAATATCTTACTCAGTATTTTAACGAGAAACAAATAGTTGATTGAAAATGAAGTGTTTAAGGTTAATTTTTAATCAATTATGTGTTTGAATCATTTTTATCGTATATTTAATGAATTAATAGCAATAAACTGAAAATTCACAAAAACGTGGAAAAACAGCAAAATATTGCCTAATTCGATGATATTTTGTTTATATCACTTAAAGGAAAAGGGGATGATAAACGTCAAAATATTGCTGAATTCGATGATTTTTAGTACGAAACAAAATGCAAGAAAACTTGCATTGTATTGCTTAAAATGCAATATTATGCGAGAATCTGAGATTTGAAGGACATATCACATATCGCGATACTATATAAAATAGTATCGAAATACTGGTATAAATGAATATATTTACGTAATATCAAACTACATGGAAAACGTGAAAAAAGTCATTATTATACCAAATTTGAGGATTTTAACTTCAAATCATAAAACGACGTTTCGTATTTTTTAGACCCTAGAAAAGACGTATAAAGATGTTGCTTCTAATACAAATGATAAAAATAAATGTGTTTTCATTAGAATTAACTAAAATGTACCTGATTTTCCGTTTATATTACCGATGGAAGATGTACACGTAAAACCGTTCTAATGAGGCTGAAACGTCGATATATGCAATAAAAACAGAACTTCTCCTCTTTCCAATATCTTACTCAGTAATTTAACGAGAAACAAATAGTTGATTGAAAATGAAGTGTTTAAGGTTAATTTTTAATCAATTATGTGTTTGCATCATTTTTATCGTATATATAATGAATTAATAGCAATAAACTGAAAATTCACAAAAACGTGGAAAAACAGCAAAATATTGCCTAATTCGATAATATTTTGTTTATATCACATAAAGGAAAAGGGGATGATAAAGGTCAAAATATTGCTGAATTCGATGATTTTTAGTACGAAACAAAATGGAAGAAAACTTGCATTTTATTGCTTAAAAAGCAATATTATGCGAAAATCTGAGATTTGAAGGTCATATCACATATCGTGATACTACATAAAATAGTATCGTACATAAAAGACTACATAAAAGACGTCAAAATATTGCTGAATTCGATGATTTTTAGTACGAAACAAAATGCAAGAAAACTTGCATTTTATTGCTTAAAATGCAATATTATGCGAAAATCTGAGATTTGAAGGTCATATCACATATCGTGATACTACATATAATAGTATCGAAATACTGGTAAAAATGAATATATTTAGGTAATATCAAACTACATGGAAAACGTGAAAAAAGTCATTATTATACCAAATTTGAGGATTTTAACTTCAAATCATAAAACGACGTTTCGTATTTTTTAGACCCTAGAAAAGACGTATAAAGATGTTGCTTCTAATACAAATGATAAAAATAAATGTGTTTTCATTAAAATTAACTTAAATGTTCCTGATTTTCGGTTTATGTTACCGATGGAAGATGTACACGTAAAACCGTTCTAATCCGGCTGAAACGCCTATATATGCAATAAAAACCGAACTTTTCCCCTTTTCAATATCATACTCAGTATTTTAACGAGAAACAAATAGATGATTGAAAATGAAGTATTTAAGGTTATTTTCTGATCAATTATGTGTTTGCATAATTTTTCTCGAATATTTAAAGAAATAAGAACAATAAACTGAAAATTCACAAAAACGTGGAAAAACGGCAAAATATTGCCTAATTCGAAGATATTTTGTTTAAATCACATAAAGGAAAAGGTGATGATAAAGGTCAAAATATTGCTAAATTCGATGATATTTAGTAGAAAACAAAATGCAAGAAAACTTGGTTAAATATGCAAAATTTGCGAAATTCTGAGATTTAAAGGCCAAATCACATATCGTGAGAAAACATGAAGTAGTATCGAAATATTGGTACAAACGAATATATATACGGATAATCACACTACATGAATAACGGTGAAAAAAGTCACTATATTACCATATATGAGGATTTTAACTTCAAATTATAGAGCGAGGTTTCGTATTATTTAGATCCAAGAAAAGACATATGACAATGTTGTTTCAAATACAAATGATAAAAATCAATGTGTTTTCATTAGAAATAACTAAAATGTTCCTGATTTTCCGTTTATATTACCGATGGAAAATGTACACGTAAAACCGCTCTAATCCGGCTCAAACGTCGATATATGCAATAAAACCAGAACTTCTACTCTTTCCAATATCTTACTCAGTATTTTAACGAGAAACAAATAGTTGATTGAAAATGAAGTGTTTAAGGTTAATTTTTATTCAATTATGTGTTTGAATCATTTTTATCGTATATTTAATGAATTAATAGCAATAAACTGAAAATTCACAAAAACGTGGAAAAACAGCAAAATATTGCCTAATTCGATGATATTTTGTTTATATCACTTAAAGGAAAAGGGGATGATAAACGTCAAAATATTGCTGAATTCGATGATTTTTAGTACGAAACAAAATGCAAGAAAACTTGCATTGTATTGCTTAAAATGCAATATTATGCGAGAATCTGAGATTTGAAGGACATATCACATATCGCGATACTATATAAAATAGTATCGAAATACTGGTAAAAATGAATATATTTACGTAATATCAAACTACATGAAAAACGTGAAAAAAATCATTATTATACCAAATTTGAGGATTTTAACTTCGAATCATAAAACGACGTTTCGTATTTTTTAGACGGTAGAAAAGACGTATAAAGATGTTGCTTCCAATACAAATGATAAAAATCAATGTGTTTTCATTAAAATTAACTAAAATGTTCCTGATTTTCGGTTAATAATACCGATGGAAGATGTACACGTAAAACCGTTCTAATCCGGCTGAAACGTCTATATATGCAATAAAAACAGAACTTCTCCCCTTTTCAATATCTTACTCAGTATTTTAACGAGAAACAAATAGATGATTGAAAATGAAGTATTTAAGGTTATTTTGTGATCAATTATGTGTTTGCATAATTTTTCTCGAATATTTAATGAAATAATAACAATAAACTGAAAATTCACAAAAACGTGAAAAACGGCAAAATATTGCCTAATTCGATGATATTTTGTTTATATCACATAAAGGAAAAGGGGATGATAAACGTCAAAATATTGCTGAATTCGATGATTTTTAGTTCGAAACAAAATGCAAGAAAACTTGCATTTTATTGCTTGAAATGCAATATTATGCGAAAATCTGAGATTTGAAGGTCATATCACATATCGTGATACTACATAAAATAGTATCGAAATACTGGTAAAAATGAATATATTTACGTAATATCAAACTACATGAAAAACGTGAAAAAAGTCATTATTATACCAAATTTGAGGATTTTAACTTCGAATCATAAAGCGACGTTTCGTATTTTTTAGACCCTATAAAAGACGTATAAAGATGTTGCTTCCAATACAAATGATAAAAATCAATGTGTTTTCATTAAAACTAACTAAAAATGTTCCTGATTTTCGGTTTATATTACCGATGGAAGATGTACACGTAAAACCGTTCTAATCCGGCTGAAACGTCTATATATGCAATAAAAACAGAACTTCTCCCCTTTTCAATACTCAGTATTTTAACGAGAAACAAATAGATAATTGAAAATTAAGTATTTAAAATTATTTTCTGATCAATTATGTGTTTGCATAATTTTTCTCGAATATATAAAGAAATAATAACAATAAAATGAAAATTCACAAAAACGTGTAAAAACGGCAAAATATTGCCTAATTCGATGATATTTTGTTCAAATCAAATAAAGGAATAGGGGATGATAAAGGTCAAAATATTGCTAAATTCGATGATATTTAGTACAAAACAAAATGCAAGAAAACTTGGTTAAAAATGAAAAATTTGCGAAATTCTGAGATTTGAAGGCCAAATCACATATCGTGAGAAAACATGAAGTAGTATCAAAATATTGGTAAAAACGAATATATATACTGTGACGATAATCTCCTTCAAGAGATTGAGCCTGCTCTTCCCTCCAAAATTACGTCTTCACAATTATATAAAAAGACTATGGAAGAAATGTCCAACAACGACAACAACACCAGCACCAGCAAGGCTTGCCAGGGTGAGCAGAAACGTATGCAACCAGCCACCTGTTCGAACTCCAACCACCAAACTACCCGTTGATCGCTACGGCTCCGCTGATTGGTCGCCGGTCTGGCTGCACCTGCACTCGCCCCCAATACTACCTGATGTCTGGGGTCGCCCCAACATCAGTCCTCAGAATGTTCCGTGCTTTCGTAGCCAGCACTCCTCCCAGCTAGACGTTAGCGTGTACTGAGAGAGGTGGTGGCTTTAAGCCAATATTCCAGCACCTCCCACTTAAACTTTGTGTTGCACTTCTTGTTATTTTGCCTTAACGTAACTTTCATTGTGTCATTTAAGTATTCTTATTATTTTGATTCATTGATTTTATTATACATATTTGTTTGTGCATTATTTTCATGTTTTGATTTATTTAACGTAATTAAAATTTCATTGTTAAAGTTTACTTGTGTTTTGTGTGTCTTCTCCTTACCTTACCACAGACGAAGTTCCAGTTTTTCTATTTTTTTTTATAACTATGTGACGAGGCCATACCCCTAGCCTTAAACAGCCGAACACCAACGCGTTACCGTCACAAGTTATATGGGGGCCTGTCCTAGGAGCCTCACTCAGGTACTGGTGCCAAGTGGTAATTTATGGTAAGCGTATTTAACTTTGTTAACGTAGCTTTACTATTTTTCATTCAATTTCATTTTTTATAAGGTGCGGTGTATTGTGCATTACGAGAGTAACATATAGTGAAGGTGAGACAACTTTGGATTACGTGGTGACTGTAGGCCTCAGTCATACTCTTAATTGGTCATCTCTCCCTCCTTGTTATTACTCGTATTTACCATCTATGTCCCTTGAATATTTCTCATTCTGACAGATCATCATATTGGTACCCTGGTACTGTGGTCTGCCCCGGGTCAAGAGTACCCAATCTTCTGCAATCTGACTGTAGGAGGACAAAGAGGGCCATAGTTCCTCTAGCTCGAACTTTAGTTGCTGAATTGGGACCTCAGCAGCAGTTCTCGTCACCAGTTGACACCTCGCACCCCTACACGTCAGTCAGAGATGATGATACATACAACGGTAGGGAATTAGCTTATTTTTTCAGAGCACAAAAGTTCGCTAATTCTGTAAGTATCATATTAAATTCAGTAGGAAAAACTTGCTTTATGTCCTATAGAGACTTGGCAAGGTATGCCTACATCCTTGGACTACCAATTTTACTTTTGAAGCATTTAACTGTTTCATTTGTTTTCGAAACTTTGTTTCATTTGTTAGTAGGATTTTCTTGCCCTTATTCTCTTACATGAGTACCGGGTACAAGATTTCCTGCGCCCTTGATTTAATTTAATATCTTTCACTTAACGTTAATTGTTAAAGATCACACAGGATAGGTACCAGTTGCCACGTTGTCCTGTTTCTGACATTTCATTATTGAACATTCGTGTACCTTTATTTGCTAATTTCACCATGTTTCGTCTCCAAACTTTCCGTGCAAATCCAGCAGGTGAAATAGGGACTTTAAGTCGTGCCAAGAGGACTGAACTACAAACTCTTGCACATGAGTATCAACTAGAAGTTCCCTACCAAGCCAACAAAAATGACCTACACAACCTGTTGCTGGATTACTATTTAGAGCAAGGTAAGATAGACTCTGACACTCATGAAACTTACTATATTGCAGATAAAACTGATTTGGCAACGCTGAAACTCAAACTAGAGCTGGCCAAGATTGAACGTGAGCAGCAAAGGGAAGCCCTCGAACAACAAGAACGAGCTGCTGCCATACGAAGAGAAGAACAAGAACGCGAGGCTGCCTTGAGGAGAGAAGAACACGAACGTGGACTCGCCCTCCACGAACGTGAGGTCGCCTTGCTCCATGAACGTGAGAGAGTACAGCTTGAAACAAAACAACGAGAGTTGGAAATACAACGCGAACATGACAAGCAACAAGCAACTCTAGCTCTAGAGTGTCGTCAACGTGAAATCGCCTTGGAAACTTCCCACTTCACTCAACGCCAGCAAGCTACTGCCAATCTTCCCGTCAGTTTTAATATATCACATGCAAGTAAGTTAATGCCATCCTTTGTAGAAGCAGAAGTTGATGTTTTTTTCACCACCTTTGAAACCCTTGCTAATCAACTCAGTTGGCCTGTCAACCAATGGGCCACACTTCTCAGAGTCCATCTTACAGGTAGAGCTGCAGTCACACTCAGTACTTTGGCGTCTGAGAATGACTACTACACTCTGAAACAAGCAGTGTTGGACGCCTACCTCCTCTCTACTGAAAGTTATAGAAGGAAATTCCGTGACCACCTGAAGGCAAGTACCACTACCTTCCTCGAGTTTGCTAACACGAAACGGAGGTATTTCATGAAATGGCTGGAAGCAGCACATGTCTCTACTTTTACAGAACTCGTCAACCTGATGCTTGTTGAAGAATTCTTGAGACGTGTGCCGCCTCCTGTCCGCCTCTACTTAGCAGATAAAGAAGAAACCGACTACCTGAAGTGTGCTAAGTCGGCTGACACTTACAGCCTCATCCACCGGCTGACACCTGAACCATCCTCCAGTAAGAAGTCGTGGTACAGTTACGAGAAGGTGAGCCCCGATCAAGCTGGTTCACAACTGTACTGCAAGTATTGTAGACTCTATGGACATACCATAGACAAGTGTGGTAAGTCTCAATACAAGGGAACCACTGACCAACAACGACCCAAACCAACTCCTCCTAAGTCCGGTAAGCCTGTGATGAATGTTGGTGTTGATGTTAATGATCTTTCTCTTTTCAGTAACCACCTGTATACTGGAACTGTCTCTGCCAACGGTTCAAATCCGGAGGGACGTTTCAAATTGAAGATCTTGAGGGACACAGCGGCTCTACAATCGATCATCTTGAAGTCGGCTGTGCCCAACATAGTCTACACCGGGGAAACAGTCTTCATCACTGACCTCACTGCTACCACTCCATACCCTCTCGCCAGAGTCCACCTGGATTGTCCCTACGTGAACGGGGAAGTCCAAGTCGCCGTCAGGGAAAAGCCTTTTCCCATGCCTGGAGTGCAACTTCTCCTAGGCAACGACTTGGCAGAAGACCTGCAACTGACCAACCTGATCGTCATGGACAAACCCCAGGTGTGTAACTCTGTGCCAAGTAACCCTATTCTTGAGTATGTTCCAGCAGAGGTTCAAGAGAGTGATGAAGTTTCTCCTCCGGTTCTCGTGACCACCCGTGCACAAGCCGCACGTCCACAGCCAGCTGACTCTACTGCTACCGCTGTCCCTCAAGACCCTCAGAAACTACCCCCGCATCTGACCAAGTTGGAGTTCCGTAAGTTGCAGAGGGAAGATCTTACTTTAACACCATTGTTTTTCCAGGCTGAGACTCAACCCGACAGTATTCCTGGGTTCTTCCTAGAGAACGACTTGCTCTACCGCAGATATAGACCCAGTAAACTGAAGGAGGAGGACGATTGGGCCAACACCGAACAACTTGTGATTCCCACCAGCCTGCGGCCCACTATTCTACACCTGGCCCATGGAGCATTCTCCCACTACGGCTTCAACAAGACTTACCATGGGATTCGTCAAGACTACTACTGGCCAGGTATGGTAAACAACGTCAAACAGTACGTAAAACAGTGTCATACATGTCAGATGGCAGGCAAACCGAACGTCTCCATTCCCAGAGCACCACTGATTCCCATACAGGTGCCTGCGGAACCTTTCCACAGACTCGTAATAGACTGTGTTGGTCCTTTACCTCGGACCAGTTCAGGTAACGCCTACATCCTAACCATCCTGTGTCCTACCACCAGATTTCCCATAGCAGTTCCAGTGAAGAACATCACGGCTGCTACGGTTATCAAACATCTATTGAAGATCTTCACTCAATACGGATTTCCCAGGGAGATTCAAAGTGACTGTGGCACCAACTTCACCAGTGATCTCTTCAAAAGGACACTGGAGGAGTTCAACATCAAACAGGTATTGTCCAGCCCCTATCATCCTGCTTCACAGGGTTCTCTTGAACGTAGTCATCAGACCATCAAAGCACTCTTGAAAAAGTTTTGTAGTGAAACCTCAAAGGATTGGGATAAGCAGATTGACCTAATAATGTGTATTTTCAGAAGTCTCCCCAATGAGTCCCTAGGAGTATCTCCTTATGAGATGCTCTACGGCCGTAAGTGCCGTACTCCCCTTAAGGCTTTCAAAGACTCTCTCAGAGATGCCACCTTCAGTGAGCATCAGAATGTGCCCCAGTTTCTTCAAAACCTTCAGCACATTCTAGAGAGAGTCCACCGCTTTGCCCATGATAATCTATTGAAAGCCCAGGTGAGAATGAAGACTCATTACGACCAGACCAGCAAAGTAAGAAAATTCAAGCCGGGAGACTTCGTCCTTGCTTATTTCCCTATCCCAGGTTCACCTTTACAAAACAGATTTTCAGGACCCTACTGCGTCAAAGAGTGCAGGAATAATAATAATTATGTGATAGAGACTCCAGATAGGCGGCGGAAGACCCAGCTGTGCCACGTCAACCTCCTGAAGCAATATAATGGTACTCCTCCCACTGTCTTGACTAATTATTCCACATTCACAGAACCCTACATCCACAGTGAGACCTTCCCAGCTTCTCCTGCCGAAAGCACTGACAAGGAGTCAGCGCTTTCTAATTCCGAAATCCTTAATGATCTTCCCAAATACTTTCAGGATAATCATAGTGCACCTCTCGTCAAGATCTTCAGAGAACATCAAGAGTTGTTCAGAGATGATCCCCAAGAGTGTAATGTTACCCAGCACGACATCCAACTGCTCCCCGACACCCGGCCGATTCGTCAACCCTTCTACCGAATCAGCCCGAGCAAGAAGGAAGTCATGCGTGCTGAGGTGCAATACCTCTTGGATCATGGACTGGCTACACCTTGTGAGTCCCCCTGGGCCTCACCTTGTATCTTGGTGCCCAAACCCCAAGGTAAGGTGCGGTTGTGCACTGACTATCGAAAACTGAACTCTGTCACTGTCAAGGATGCTTACCCCTTGCCAAGGATAGATGACATCCTTGATGCCATTGGTAGTGCCCAGTACTTGTCCCAAGTGGACTTGCTTAAGGGGTACTATCAAGTGTGTCTAACGGAGCGCGCTAAAGAGATATCTGCCTTCATTACTCCTTTTGGACTTTTCAGATATGAACGCCTTCCTTTCGGACTATGTAATGCCCCGGCCACCTTTCAAAGAGCTGTCAACCGTGTCATCCAGGGCTTGGATAACACATACGCCTACCTGGACGATATCGTCGTAGCCTCCAACTCCTGGAGTGCACATCTGCTCCAGCTGCGACGTCTGTTCTCCAAGCTCCTGACAGCCGGCCTCACCATCAACCTGGGCAAGTCCACTTTCGCGAAAGGTAAAGTGCGTTATCTGGGTCATGTTATTGGGAGTGGCAGCATAGCTCCGTTAGACTCACACACTCAAGCCATCCTACAGTATCCACAGCCTACCACCAGGAAGCAGCTCCTGCGCTTCCTTGGTCTTGCCTCTTACTACCGTAGGTTTGTGAGGAATTTCAGTACAGTCGCCACACCTCTAATTCTATTAACCAGTCCCAAGCAACGGTATAATTGGACCATGCAGCAAACCGTTGCTTTCGAACAACTCAAATTCCTCCTCTGTTCTAACCCCATTCTCGCCTCTCCAGATATCACCAAGCCTTTCGTCCTTCATGTCGACGCCAGTGGTACCGGCGTTGGTGGTGTCCTGATGCAACTACGAGGCGAGGAGGTTCTACCTGTCAGCTACTACAGCTACAAACTGAAACCACACCAGAGGAACTACAGCACTATTGAAAAGGAGCTACTATCCATCGTCCTGAACCTCCAACACTTCGCTCCGTACCTACAAGGCGCCAGGTCTACCACCATCTTCTCAGACCACAACCCTCTCCGCTTCCTACATCAAGCCCAATTCACCAACCAACGTCTTC
This sequence comes from Procambarus clarkii, assembly GCF_040958095.1. Classification (NCBI taxonomy): domain Eukaryota; kingdom Metazoa; phylum Arthropoda; class Malacostraca; order Decapoda; family Cambaridae; genus Procambarus; species Procambarus clarkii. The sequence continues at coordinate 42,499,512 of NC_091179.1, read as the reverse complement.
TACGATGGGCTCTGTATTTACAAGACTTCAACCTGGAGATCCGCTATATCAAGGGTTCTGACAACACCATAGCCGATGCCCTCTCCAGAGTTTATGAAGTAGAAGCGACTCCATCCATTACTCCACCACATAACGACGTACTTCTTCCAGAACCGCAGGCTTCGGGGGAGAGTTGTGACGATAATCTCCTTCAAGAGATTGAGCCTGCTCTTCCCTCCAAAATTACGTCTTCACAATTATATAAAAAGACTATGGAAGAAATGTCCAACAACGACAACAACACCAGCACCAGCAAGGCTTGCCAGGGTGAGCAGAAACGTATGCAACCAGCCACCTGTTCGAACTCCAACCACCAAACTACCCGTTGATCGCTACGGCTCCGCTGATTGGTCGCCGGTCTGGCTGCACCTGCACTCGCCCCCAATACTACCTGATGTCTGGGGTCGCCCCAACATCAGTCCTCAGAATGTTCCGTGCTTTCGTAGCCAGCACTCCTCCCAGCTAGACGTTAGCGTGTACTGAGAGAGGTGGTGGCTTTAAGCCAATATTCCAGCACCTCCCACTTAAACTTTGTGTTGCACTTCTTGTTATTTTGCCTTAACGTAACTTTCATTGTGTCATTTAAGTATTCTTATTATTTTGATTCATTGATTTTATTATACATATTTGTTTGTGCATTATTTTCATGTTTTGATTTATTTAACGTAATTAAAATTTCATTGTTAAAGTTTACTTGTGTTTTGTGTGTCTTCTCCTTACCTTACCACAGACGAAGTTCCAGTTTTTCTATTTTTTTTTATAACTATGTGACGAGGCCATACCCCTAGCCTTAAACAGCCGAACACCAACGCGTTACCGTCACAATACGTATAATCACACTACATGAATAACGTGAAAAAGTCACTATATTACCATATTTGAGGATTTTAATTTCAAATTATAGAGCGAGGTTTCGTATTATTTAGATCCAAGAAAAGATATATGACAATGTTGTTTCAAATACAAATGATAAAAATCAATGTGTTTTCATTAGAATTAACTAAAATGTTCCTGATTTTCCATTTATATTACCGATGGAAGATGTACACGTAAAACCGCTCTAATCCGGCTGAAACGTCGATATATGCAATAAATACAGAACTTCTCCTCTTTCCAATATCTTACTCAGTATTTTAACGAGAAACAAATAGTTGATTGAAAATGAAGTGTTTAAGGTTAATTTTTAATCAATTATGTGTTTGAATCATTTTTATCGTATATATAATGAATTAATAGCAATAAACTGAAAATTCACAAAAACGTGGAAATACAGCAAAATATTGCCTAATTCGATGATATTTTGTTTATATCTCTTAAAGGAAAAGGGGATGATAAACGTCAAAATATTGCTGAATTCGATGATTTTTAGTACGAAACAAAATGCAAGAAAACTTGCATTGTATTGCTTAAAATGCAATATTATGCGAAAATCTGAGATTTGAAGGACATATCACATATCGTGATACTATATAAATTAGTATCGAAATACTGGTAAAAATGAATATATTTACGTAATATCAAACTACATGAAAAACGTGAAAAAAATCATTATTATACCAAATTTGAGGATTTTAACTTCGAATCATAAAACGACGTTTCGTATTTTTTAGACGGTAGAAAAGACGTATAAAGATGTTGCTTCCAATACAAATGATAAAAATCAATGTTTTTTCATTAAAATTAACTAAAATGTTCCTGATTTTCGGTTAATAATACCGATGGAAGATGTACACGTAAAACCGTTCTAATCCGGCTGAAACGTCTATATATGCAATAAAAACAGAACTTCTCCCCTTTTCAATATCTTACTCAGTATTTTAACGAGAAACAAATAGATGATTGAAAATGAAGTATTTAAGGTTATTTTCTGATCAATTATGTGTTTGCATAATTTTTCTCGAATATTTAATGAAATAATAACAATAAACTGAAAATTCACAAAAACGTGGAAAAACGGCAAAATATTGCCTAATTCGATGATATTTTGTTTATATTACATAAAGGAAAAGGGGATGATAAACGTCAAAATATTGGGGAATTCGATGATTTTTAGTTCGAAACAAAATGCAAGAAAACGTGCATTTTATTGCTTGAAATGCAATATTATGCGAAAATCTGAGATTTGAAGGTCATATCACATATCGTGATACTACATAAAATAGTATCGAAATACTGGTAAAAATGAATATATTTACGTAATATCAAACTACATGAAAAACGTGAAAAAAGTCATTATTATACCAAATTTGAGGATTTTAACTTCGAATCATAAAACGACGTTTCGTATTTTTTAGACCCTATAAAAGACGTATAAAGATGTTGCTTTCAATACAAATGATAAATATCAATGTGTTTTCATTAAAACTAACTAAAAATGTTCCTGATTTTCGGTTTATATTACCGATGGAAGATGTACACGTAAAACCGTTCTAATCCGGCTGAAACGTCTATATATGCAATAAAAACAGAACTTCTCCCCTTTTCAATACTCAGTATTTTAACGAGAAACAAATAGATAATTGAAAATTAAGTATTTAAAGTTATTTTCTGATCAATTATGTGTTTGCATAATTTTTCTCGAATATATAAAGAAATAATAACAATAAAATGAAAATTCACAAAAACGTGGAAAAACGGCAAAATATTGCCTAATTCGATGATATTTTGTTCAAATCACATAAAGGAATAGGGGATGATAAAGGTCAAAATATTGCTAAATTCGATGATATTTAGTACAAAACAAAATGCAAGAAAACTTGGTTAAAAATGAAAAATTTGCGAAATTCTGAGATTTGAAGGCCAAATCACATATCGTGAGAAAACATGAAGTAGTATCGAAATATTGGTAAAAACGAATATATATATACGGATAACCACACTACATGAATAGCGTGAAAAAAGTCACTATATTACCATATATGAGGATTTTAACTATAAATTATAGAGCGAGGTTTCGTATTATTTAGATCCAAGAAAAGACATATGACAATGTTGTTTCAAATACAAATGATAAAAATCAATGTGTTTTCATTAGAATTAACTAAAATGTACCTGATTTTCCGTTTATATTACCGATGGAAGATGTACAAGTAAAACCGCTCTAATCCGGCTGAAACGTCGATATATGCAATAAAAACAGGACTTCTCCTCTTTCATTGGAAAGAGGAGATGTACATGTACACATGCATGTACACATGCATGTACACACTGCATGTACACATCTTACTCAGTATTTTAACGAGAAACAAATAGTTGATTGAAAATGAAGTGTCTAAGGTTAATTTTTAATCAATTATGTGTTTGCATCATTTTTATCGTATATTTAATGAATTAATTGCAATAAACTGAAAATTCTCAAAAACGTGGAAAAACAGCAAAATATTGCCTAATTCGATGATATTTTGTTTATATCACATAAAGGAAAAGGGGATGATAAAGGTCAAAATATTGCTGAATTCGATGATTTTTAGTACGAAACAAAATGCAAGAAAACTTGCATTTTATTGCTTAAAATGCAATATTATGGGAAAATCTGAGATTTGAAGGTCATATCACATATCGAGATAATACATAAAATAGCATCGAAATACTGGTAAAAATGAATATATTTACGTAATATCAAACTACATGAAAAACGTGAAAAAAGTCATTATTATACCAAATTTGAGGATTTTAACTTCGAATCATAAAACGACGTTTCGTATTTTTTTAGACCCTAGAAAAGACGTATAAAGGTGTTGCTTCCAATATAAATGATAAAAATCAATGTGTTTTCATTAAAATTAACTAAAATGTTCCTGATTTTTGGTTTATATTACCGATGGAAGATGTACACGTAAAACCGTTCTAATCCGGCTGAAACGCCTATATATGCAATAAAAACAGAACTTCTCCCCTTTTCAATATCTTACTCAGTATTTTAACGAGAAACAAATAGATGATTGAAAATGAAGTATTTAAGGTTATTTTCTTATCAATTATGTGTTTGCATAATTTTTCTCGAATATTTAAAGAAATAAGAACAATAAACTGAAAATTCACAAAGACGTGGAAAAACGGCAAAATATTGCCTAATTCGAAGATATTTTGTTTAAATCACATAAAGGAAAAGGTGATGATAAAGGTCAAAATATTGCTAAATTCGATGATATTTAGTACAAAACCAAATGCAAGAAAACTTGGTTAAATATGCAAAATTTGCGAAATTCTGAGATTTAAAGGCCAAATCACATATCGTGAGAAAACATGAAGTAGTATCGAAATATTGGTAAAAAGGAATATATATACGGATAATCACACTACATGAATAACGGTGAAAAAAGTCACTATATTACCATATATGAGGATTTTAACTTCAAATTATAGAGCGAGGTTTCGTATTATTAGATCCAAGAAAAGACATATGACAATGTTGTTTCAAATACAAATGATAAAAATCAATGTGTTTTCATTAGAATTAACTAAAATGTTCCTGATTTTCGGTTAATAATACCGATGGAAGATGTACACGTAAAACCGTTCTAATCCGGCTGAAACGTCTATATATGCAATAAAAACAGAACTTCTCCCCTTTTCAATATCTTACTCAGTATTTTAACGAGAAACAAATAGATGATTGAAAATGAAGTATTTAAGGTTATTTTGTGATCAATTATGTGTTTGCATAATTTTTCTCGAATATTTAATGAAATAATAACAATAAACTGAAAATTCACAAAAACGTGGAAAAACGGCAAAATATTGCCTAATTCGATGATATTTTGTTTATATCACATAAAGGAAAAGGGGATGATAAACGTCAAAATATTGCTGAATTCGATGATTTTTAGTTCGAAACAAAATGCAAGAAAACTTGCATTTTATTGCTTGAAATGCAATATTATGCGAAAATCTGAGATTTGAAGGTCATATCACATATCGTGATACTACATAAAATAGTATCGAAATACTGGTAAAAATGAATATATTTACGTAATATCAAACTACATGAAAAACGTGAAAAAAATCATTATTATACCAAATTTGAGGATTTTAACTTCGAATCATAAAGCGACGTTTCGTATTTTTTAGACCCTATAAAAGACGTATAAAGATGTTGCTTCCAATACAAATGATAAAAATCAATGTGTTTTCATTAAAACTAACTAAAAATGTTCCTGATTTTCGGTTTATATTACCGATGGAAGATGTACACGTAAAACCGTTCTAATCCGGCTGAAACGTCTATATATGCAATAAAAACAGAACTTCTCCCCTTTTCAATACTCAGTATTTTAACGAGAAACAAATAGATAATTGAAAATTAAGTATTTAAAATTATTTTCTGATCAATTATGTGTTTGCATAATTTTTCTCGAATATATAAAGAAATAATAACAATAAAATGAAAATTCACAAAAACGTGGAAAAACGGCAAAATATTGCCTAATTCGATGATATTTTGTTCAAATCAAATAAAGGAATAGGGGATGATAAAGGTCAAAATATTGCTAAATTCGATGATATTTAGTACAAAACAAAATGCAAGAAAACTTGGTTAAAAATGAAAAATTTGCGAAATTCTGAGATTTGAAGGCCAAATCACATATCGTGAGAAAACATGAAGTAGTATCAAAATATTGGTAAAACGAATATATATACGTATAATCACACTACAGGAATAACGTGAAAAAGTCACTATATTACCATATTTGAGGATTTTAATTTCAAATTATAGAGCGAGGTTTCGTATTATTTAGATCCAAGAAAAGATATATGACAATGTTGTTTCAAATACAAATGATAAAAATCAATGTGTTTTCATTAGAATTAACTAAAATGTTCCTGATTTTCCGTTTATATTACCGATGGAAGATGTACACGTAAAACCGCTCTAATCCGGCTGAAACGTCGATATATGCAATAAATACAGAACTTCTCCTCATTCCAATATCTTACTCAGTATTTTAACGAGAAACAAATAGTTGATTGAAAATGAAGTGTTTAAGGTTAATTTTTAATCAATTATGTGTTTGAATCATTTTTATCGTATATATAATGAATTAATAGCAATAAACTGAAAATTCACAAAAACGTGGAAATACAGCAAAATATTGCCTAATTCGATGATATTTTGTTTATATCACTTAAAGGAAAAGGGGATGATAAACGTCAAAATATTGCTGAATTCGATGATTTTTAGTACGAAACAAAATGCAAGAAAACTTGCATTGTATTGCTTAAAATGCAATATTATGCGAAAATCTGAGATTTGAAGGACATATCACATATCGTGATACTATATAAATTAGTATCGAAATACTGGTAAAAATGAATATATTTACGTAATATCAAACTACATGAAAAACGTGAAAAAAATCATTATTATACCAAATTTGAGGATTTTAACTTCGAATCATAAAACGACGTTTCGTATTTTTTAGACGGTAGAAAAGACGTATAAAGATGTTGCTTCCAATACAAATGATAAAAATCAATGTTTTTTCATTAAAATTAACTAAAATGTTCCTGATTTTCGGTTAATAATACCGATGGAAGATGTACACGTAAAACCGTTCTAATCCGGCTGAAACGTCTATATATGCAATAAAAACAGAACTTCTCCCCTTTTCAATATCTTACTCAGTATTTTAACGAGAAACAAATAGATGATTGAAAATGAAGTATTTAAGGTTATTTTCTGATCAATTATGTGTTTGCATAATTTTTCTCGAATATTTAATGAAATAATAACAATAAACTGAAAATTCACAAAAACGTGGAAAAACGGCAAAATATTGCCTAATTCGATGATATTTTGTTTATATTACATAAAGGAAAAGGGGATGATAAACGTCAAAATATTGGGGAATTCGATGATTTTTAGTTCGAAACAAAATGCAAGAAAACGTGCATTTTATTGCTTGAAATGCAATATTATGCGAAAATCTGAGATTTGAAGGTCATATCACATATCGTGATACTACATAAAATAGTATCGAAATACTGGTAAAAATGAATATATTTACGTAATATCAAACTACATGAAAAACGTGAAAAAAGTCATTATTATACCAAATTTGAGGATTTTAACTTCGAATCATAAAACGACGTTTCGTATTTTTTAGACCCTATAAAAGACGTATAAAGATGTTGCTTTCAATACAAATGATAAATATCAATGTGTTTTCATTAAAACTAACTAAAAATGTTCCTGATTTTCGGTTTATATTACCGATGGAAGATGTACACGTAAAACCGTTCTAATCCGGCTGAAACGTCTATATATGCAATAAAAACAGAACTTCTCCCCTTTTCAATACTCAGTATTTTAACGAGAAACAAATAGATAATTGAAAATTAAGTATTTAAAATTATTTTCTGATCAATTATGTGTTTGCATAATTTTTCTCGAATATATAAAGAAATAAGAACAATAAACTGAAAATTCACAAAAACGTGGAAAAACGGCAAAATATTGCCTAATTCGATGATATTTTGTTCAAATCACATAAAGGAATAGGGGATGATAAAGGTCAAAATATTGCTAAATTCGATGATATTTAGTACAAAACAAAATGCAAGAAAACTTGGTTAAAAATGAAAAATTTGCGAAATTCTGAGATTTGAAGGCCAAATCACATATCGTGAGAAAACATGAAGTAGTATCGAAATATTGGTAAAAACGAATATATATATACGGATAACCACACTACATGAATAGCGTGAAAAAAGTCACTATATTACCATATATGAGGATTTTAACTTTAAATTATAGAGCGAGGTTTCGTATTATTTAGATCCAAGAAAAGACATATGACAATGTTGTTTCAAATACAAATGATAAAAATCAATGTGTTTTCATTAGAATTAACTAAAATGTACCTGATTTTCCGTTTATATTACCGATGGAAGATGTACAAGTAAAACCGCTCTAATCCGGCTGAAACGTCGATATATGCAATAAAAACAGGACTTCTCTTTCATTGGAAAGAGGAGATGTACATGTACACATGCATGTACACATGCATGTACACACTGCATGTACACATCTTACTCAGTATTTTAACGAGAAACAAATAGTTGATTGAAAATGAAGTGTCTAAGGTTAATTTTTAATCAATTATGTGTTTGCATCATTTTTATCGTATATTTAATGAATTAATTGCAATAAACTGAAAATTCTCAAAAACGTGGAAAAACAGCAAAATATTGCCTAATTCGATGATATTTTGTTTATATCACATAAAGGAAAAGGGGATGATAAAGGTCAAAATATTGCTGAATTCGATGATTTTTAGTACGAAACAAAATGCAAGAAAACTTGCATTTTATTGCTTAAAATGCAATATTATGGGAAAATCTGAGATTTGAAGGTCATATCACATATCGAGATAATACATAAAATAGCATCGAAATACTGGTAAAAATGAATATATTTACGTAATATCAAACTACATGAAAAACGTGAAAAAAGTCATTATTATACCAAATTTGAGGATTTTAACTTCGAATCATAAAACGACGTTTCGTATTTTTTTAGACCCTAGAAAAGACGTATAAAGGTGTTGCTTCCAATATAAATGATAAAAATCAATGTGTTTTCATTAAAATTAACTAAAATGTTCCTGATTTTTGGTTTATATTACCGATGGAAGATGTACACGTAAAACCGTTCTAATCCGGCTGAAACGCCTATATATGCAATAAAAACAGAACTTCTCCCCTTTTCAATATCTTACTCAGTATTTTAACGAGAAACAAATAGATGATTGAAAATGAAGTATTTAAGGTTATTTTCTTATCAATTATGTGTTTGCATAATTTTTCTCGAATATTTAAAGAAATAAGAACAATAAACTGAAAATTCACAAAGACGTGGAAAAACGGCAAAATATTGCCTAATTCGAAGATATTTTGTTTAAATCACATAAAGGAAAAGGTGATGATAAAGGTCAAAATATTGCTAAATTCGATGATATTTAGTACAAAACCAAATGCAAGAAAACTTGGTTAAATATGCAAAATTTGCGAAATTCTGAGATTTAAAGGCCAAATCACATATCGTGAGAAAACATGAAGTAGTATCGAAATATTGGTAAAAAGGAATATATATACGGATAATCACACTACATGAATAACGGTGAAAAAAGTCACTATATTACCATATATGAGGATTTTAACTTCAAATTATAGAGCGAGGTTTCGTATTATTAGATCCAAGAAAAGACATATGACAATGTTGTTTCAAATACAAATGATAAAAATCAATGTGTTTTCATTAGAATTAACTAAAATGTTCCTGATTTTCGGTTAATAATACCGATGGAAGATGTACACGTAAAACCGTTCTAATCCGGCTGAAACGTCTATATATGCAATAAAAACAGAACTTCTCCCCTTTTCAATATCTTACTCAGTATTTTAACGAGAAACAAATAGATGATTGAAAATGAAGTATTTAAGGTTATTTTGTGATCAATTATGTGTTTGCATAATTTTTCTCGAATATTTAATGAAATAATAACAATAAACTGAAAATTCACAAAAACGTGGAAAAACGGCAAAATATTGCCTAATTCGATGATATTTTGTTTATATCACATAAAGGAAAAGGGGATGATAAACGTCAAAATATTGCTGAATTCGATGATTTTTAGTTCGAAACAAAATGCAAGAAAACTTGCATTTTATTGCTTGAAATGCAATATTATGCGAAAATCTGAGATTTGAAGGTCATATCACATATCGTGATACTACATAAAATAGTATCGAAATACTGGTAAAAATGAATATATTTACGTAATATCAAACTACATGAAAAACGTGAAAAAAATCATTATTATACCAAATTTGAGGATTTTAACTTCGAATCATAAAGCGACGTTTCGTATTTTTTAGACCCTATAAAAGACGTATAAAGATGTTGCTTCCAATACAAATGATAAAAATCAATGTGTTTTCATTAAAACTAACTAAAAATGTTCCTGATTTTCGGTTTATATTACCGATGGAAGATGTACACGTAAAACCGTTCTAATCCGGCTGAAACGTCTATATATGCAATAAAAACAGAACTTCTCCCCTTTTCAATACTCAGTATTTTAACGAGAAACAAATAGATAATTGAAAATTAAGTATTTAAAATTATTTTCTGATCAATTATGTGTTTGCATAATTTTTCTCGAATATATAAAGAAATAATAACAATAAAATGAAAATTCACAAAAACGTGGAAAAACGGCAAAATATTGCCTAATTCGATGATATTTTGTTCAAATCAAATAAAGGAATAGGGGATGATAAAGGTCAAAATATTGCTAAATTCGATGATATTTAGTACAAAACAAAATGCAAGAAAACTTGGTTAAAAATGAAAAATTTGCGAAATTCTGAGATTTGAAGGCCAAATCACATATCGTGAGAAAACATGAAGTAGTATCAAAATATTGGTAAAACGAATATATATACGTATAATCACACTACATGAATAACGTGAAAAAAGTCACTATATTACCATATTTGAGGATTTTAATTTCAAATTATAGAGCGAGGTTTCGTATTATTTAGATCCAAGAAAAGATATATGACAATGTTGTTTCAAATACAAATGATAAAAATCAATGTGTTTTCATTAGAATTAACTAAAATGTTCCTGATTTTCCGTTTATATTACCGATGGAAGATGTACACGTAAAACCGCTCTAATCCGGCTGAAACGTCGATATATGCAATAAATACAGAACTTCTCCTCATTCCAATATCTTACTCAGTATTTTAACGAGAAACAAATAGTTGATTGAAAATGAAGTGTTTAAGGTTAATTTTTAATCAATTATGTGTTTGAATCATTTTTATCGTATATATAATGAATTAATAGCAATAAACTGAAAATTCACAAAAACGTGGAAATACAGCAAAATATTGCCTAATTCGATGATATTTTGTTTATATCACTTAAAGGAAAAGGGGATGATAAACGTCAAAATATTGCTGAATTCGATGATTTTTAGTACGAAACAAAATGCAAGAAAACTTGCATTGTATTGCTTAAAATGCAATATTATGCGAAAATCTGAGATTTGAAGGACATATCACATATCGTGATACTATATAAATTAGTATCGAAATACTGGTAAAAATGAATATATTTACGTAATATCAAACTACATGAAAAACGTGAAAAAAAATCATTATTATACCAAATTTGAGGATTTTAACTTCGAATCATAAAACGACGTTTCGTATTTTTTAGACGGTAGAAAAGACGTATAAAGATGTTGCTTCCAATACAAATGATAAAAATCAATGTTTTTTCATTAAAATTAACTAAAATGTTCCTGATTTTCGGTTAATAATACCGATGGAAGATGTACACGTAAAACCGTTCTAATCCGGCTGAAACGTCTATATATGCAATAAAAACAGAACTTCTCCCCTTTTCAATATCTTACTCAGTATTTTAACGAGAAACAAATAGATGATTGAAAATGAAGTATTTAAGGTTATTTTCTGATCAATTATGTGTTTGCATAATTTTTCTCGAATATTTAATGAAATAATAACAATAAACTGAAAATTCACAAAAACGTGGAAAAACGGCAAAATATTGCCTAATTCGATGATATTTTGTTTATATCACATAAAGGAAAAGGGGATGATAAACGTCAAAATATTGGGGAATTCGATGATTTTTAGTTCGAAACAAAATGCAAGAAAACGTGCATTTTATTGCTTGAAATGCAATATTATGCGAAAATCTGAGATTTGAAGGTCATATCACATATCGTGATACTACATAAAATAGTATCGAAATACTGGTAAAAATGAATATATTTACGTAATATCAAACTACATGAAAAACGTGAAAAAAGTCATTATTATACCAAATTTGAGGATTTTAACTTCGAATCATAAAACGACGTTTCGTATTTTTTAGACCCTATGAAAGACGTATAAAGATGTTGCTTTCAATACAAATGATAAATATCAATGTGTTTTCATTAAAACTAACTAAAAATGTTCCTGATTTTCGGTTTATATTACCGATGGAAGATGTACACGTAAAACCGTTCTAATCCGGCTGAAACGTCTATATATGCAATAAAAACAGAACTTCTCCCCTTTTCAATACTCAGTATTTTAACGAGAAACAAATAGATAATTGAAAATTAAGTATTTAAAGTTATTTTCTGATCAATTATGTGTTTGCATAATTTTTCTCGAATATATAAAGAAATAATAACAATAAAATGAAAATTCACAAAAACGTGGAAAAACGGCAAAATATTGCCTAATTCGATGATATTTTGTTCAAATCACATAAAGGAATAGGGGATGATAAAGGTCAAAATATTGCTAAATTCGATGATATTTAGTACAAAACAAAATGCAAGAAAACTTGGTTAAAAATGAAAAATTTGCGAAATTCTGAGATTTGAAGGCCAAATCACATATCGTGAGAAAACATGAAGTAGTATCGAAATATTGGTAAAAACGAATATATATATACGGATAACCACACTACATGAATAACGTGAAAAAAGTCACTATATTACCATATATGAGGATTTTAACTTTAAATTATAGAGCGAGGTTTCGTATTATTTAGATCCAAGAAAAGACATATGACAATGTTGTTTCAAATACAAATGATAAAAATCAATGTGTTTTCATTAGAATTAACTAAAATGTACCTGATTTTCCGTTTATATTACCGATGGAAGATGTACAAGTAAAACCGCTCTAATCCGGCTGAAACGTCGATATATGCAATAAAAACAGGACTTCTCCTCTTTCATTGGAAAGAGGAGATGTACATGTACACATGCATGTACACATGCATGTACACACTGCATGTACACATCTTACTCAGAATTTTAACGAGAAACAAATAGTTGATTGAAAATGAAGTGTCTAAGGTTAATTTTTAATCAATTATGTGTTTGCATCATTTTTATCGTATATTTAATGAATTAATTGCAATAAACTGAAAATTCTCAAAAACGTGGAAAAACAGCAAAATATTGCCTAATTCGATGATATTTTGTTTATATCACATAAAGGAAAAGGGGATGATAAACGTCAAAATATTGCTGAATTCGATGAATTTTAGTACGAAACAAAATGCAAGAAAACTTGCATTTTATTGCTTAAAATGCAATATTATGGGAAAATCTGAGATTTGAAGATCATATCACATATCGAGATACTACATAAAATAGCATCGAAATACTGGTAAAAATGAATATATTTACGTAATATCAAACTACATGAAAAACGTGAAAAAAGTCATTATTATACCAAATTTGAGGATTTTAACTTCGAATCATAAAACGACGTTTCGTATTTTTTTAGACCCTAGAAAAGACGTATAAAGGTGTTGCTTCCAATATAAATGATAAAAATCAATGTGTTTTCATTAAAATTAACTAAAATGTTCCTGATTTTTGGTTTATATTACCGATGGAAGATGTACACGTAAAACCGTTCTAATCCGGCTGAAACGCCTATATATGCAATAAAAACAGAACTTCTCCCCTTTTCAATATCTTACTCAGTATTTTAACGAGAAACAAATAGATGATTGAAAATGAAGTATTTAAGGTTATTTTCTGATCAATTATGTGTTTGCATAATTTTTCTCGAATATTTAAAGAAATAATAAGAATAAACTGAAAATTCACAAAAACGTGGAAAAACGGCAAAATATTGCCTAATTCGATGATATTTTGTTTAAATCACATAAAGGAAAAGGTGATGATAAAGGTCAAAATATTGCTAAATTCGATGATATTTAGTACAAAACAAAATGCAAGAAAACTTGGTTAAATATGCAAAATTTGCGAAATTCTGAGATTTAAAGGCCAAATCACATATCGTGAGAAAACATGAAGTAGTATCGAAATATTGGTAAAAACGAATATATATACGGATAATCACACTTCGTGAATAACGTGAACAAAGTCACTATATTACCATATATGAGGATTTTAACTTCAAATTATAGAGCGACGTTTCGTATTATTTAGATCCAAGAAAAGACATATGACAATGTTGTTTCAAATACAAATGGTAAAAATCAATGTGTTTTCATTAAAATTAACTAAAGTGTTCCTGATTTTCGGTTTATATTACCGATGGAAGATGTACACGTAAAACCGTTCTAATCCGGCTGAAACGCCTATATATGCAATAAAAACCGAACTTTTCCCCTTTTCAATATCATACTCAGTATTTTAACGAGAAACAAATAGATGATTGAAAATGAAGTATTTAAGGTTATTTTCTGATCAATTATGTGTTTGCATAATTTTTCTCGAATATTTAATGAATTAATAGCAATAAACTGAAAATTCACAAAAACGTGGAAAAACGGCAAAATATTGCCTAATTCGATGATATTTTCTTTAAATCACATAAAAGAAAAGGAGATGATAAAGGTCAAAATATTGCTGAATTCGATGATTTTTAGTTCGAAACAAAATGCAAGAAAACTTGCATTTTATTGCTTGAAATGCAATATTATGCGAAAATCTGAGATTTGAAGGTCATATCACATATCGTGATACTACATAAAATAGTATCGAAATACTGGTAAAAATGAATATATTTACGTAATATCAAACTACATGAAAAACGTGAAAAAAGTCATTACTATACCAAATTTGAAGATTTTAACTTCGAATCATAAAGCGATGTTTCGTATTTTTTAGACCCTAGAAAAGACGTATAAAGATGTTGCTTCTAATACAAATGATAAAAATAAATGTGTTTTCATTAAAATTAACTAAAATGTTCCTGATTTTCGGTTTATATTACCGATGGAAGATGTACACGTAAAACCGTTCTAATCCGGCTGAAACGTCTATATATGCAATAAAAACAGAACTTCTCCCCTTTTCAATACTCAGTATTTTAACGAGAAACAAATAGATAATTGAAAATTAAGTATTTAAAGTTATTTTCTGATCAATTATGTGTTTGCATAATTTTTCTCGAATATATAAAGAAATAATAACAATAAAATGAAAATTCACAAAAACGTGGAAAAACGGCAAAATATTGCCTAATTCGAAGATATTTTGTTTAAATCACATAAAGGAAAAGGTGATGATAAAGGTGAAAATATTGCTAAATTCGATGATATTTAGTAGAAAACAAAATGCAAGAAAACTTGGTTAAATATGCAAAATTTGCGAAATTCTGAGATTTAAAGGCCAAATCACATATCGTGAGAAAACATGAAGTAGTATCGAAATATTGGTACAAACGAATATATATACGGATAATCACACTACATGAATAACGGTGAAAAAAGTCACTATATTACCATATATGAGGATTTTAACTTCAAATTATAGAGCGAGGTTTCGTATTATTTAGATCCAAGAAAAGACATATGACAATGTTGTTTCAAATACAAATGATAAAAATCAATGTGTTTTCATTAGAAATAACTAAAATGTTCCTGATTTTCCGTTTATATTACCGATGGAAAATGTACACGTAAAACCGCTCTAATCCGGCTCAAACGTCGATATATGCAATAAAACCAGAACTTCTACTCTTTCCAATATCTTACTCAGTATTTTAACGAGAAACAAATAGTTGATTGAAAATGAAGTGTTTAAGGTTAATTTTTATTCAATTATGTGTTTGAATCATTTTTATCGTATATTTAATGAATTAATTGCAATAAACTGAAAATTCTCAAAAACGTGGAAAAACAGCAAAATATTGCCTAATTCGATGATATTTTGTTTATATCACATAAAGGAAAAGGGGATGATAAACGTCAAAATATTGCTGAATTCGATGAATTTTAGTACGAAACAAAATGCAAGAAAACTTGCATTTTATTGCTTAAAATGCAATATTATGGGAAAATCTGAGATTTGAAGATCATATCACATATCGAGATACTACATAAAATAGCATCGAAATACTGGTAAAAATGAATATATTTACGTAATATCAAACTACATGAAAAACGTGAAAAAAGTCATTATTATACCAAATTTGAGGATTTTAACTTCGAATCATAAAACGACGTTTCGTATTTTTTTAGACCCTAGAAAAGACGTATAAAGGTGTTGCTTCCAATATAAATGGTAAAAATCAATGTGTTTTCATTAAAATTAACTAAAGTGTTCCTGATTTTCGGTTTATATTACCGATGGAAGATGTACACGTAAAACCGTTCTAATCCGGCTGAAACGCCTATATATGCAATAAAAACCGAACTTTTCCCCTTTTCAATATCATACTCAGTATTTTAACGAGAAACAAATAGATGATTGAAAATGAAGTATTTAAGGTTATTTTCTGATCAATTATGTGTTTGCATAATTTTTCTCGAATATTTAATGAATTAATAGCAATAAACTGAAAATTCACAAAAACGTGGAAAAACGGCAAAATATTGCCTAATTCGATGATATTTTCTTTAAATCACATAAAAGAAAAGGAGATGATAAAGGTCAAAATATTGCTGAATTCGATGATTTTTAGTTCGAAACAAAATGCAAGAAAACTTGCATTTTATTGCTTGAAATGCAATATTATGCGAAAATCTGAGATTTGAAGGTCATATCACATATCGTGATACTACAT
>NC_091179.1:42152880-42177880 GCF_040958095.1 Procambarus clarkii | reverse complement strand
GACGTCCAGCTGCGCTCAGCAATGATCGCCGGTGTCTCAGTGATAACCGATGATGAGGAGGTAGGTCAACCGGGTCTCTTCAATCAACAACAGCAAGAGACACACTGAGATGTTAAGGTTGATGATCATCTGTTTGAGGATCAAGCTGACCAGGTTACTCAACTGGTAGCAGAATAAGGTGATTCTGAACGCACTAAAATAGCGAAGGTTGAGGGTTACCTCATACCTTTGCTAGAGCAGCAAGCGGTACGCACAAACCCATATTATTTTCCTCTCCACCTTGTACCACAGGTGAGAGAAGAACTGAAATCTATGGTTAATTCAGGAGTAATAGAGAAGTCCACCTCACCGTACTCCAGCCCGATTGTGTTAATGAAGAAACCTGGGGGAGGGGGGTGCGCATCTGCCTCGACTTCAGGAGGTTAAACTACATCATAATTTGATGCTGAACCATTGTTCAATCAAAATGGGATCTTCTCGAGGTTAGCTTTCAGTTGCTATTTCTCCACCCTCGATCTGAAAAAAGGATTTTGACAGATTCCACTAGATGAGACAGTAAGCACTGCACTGCCTTCATGACAAGAGAAGGTCTTTTCCAGTTCACAGTCCTCCCGTTTGGACTGGTGAGCGCCCCTGCCGTGTTCAACAGAACTATGCGCAAGAACTTGGGGGGAATTACTGGAGTACAAGTGTTTGTGGACGATGTGCTTAACAACTTTGCTATGTGGGGTAGAACATCAGAGCTTGCTCAGTCAGGTGTTCGCAAGAGTACAAAAGTTGGAATGGTTGCAAAACCCACTAAGTTTGAGTTAGGGTCCAAGGAAGTCAGGTACCTAGGTCACGTGATAGGGGGGCGGATCAACAGGCCGCTACTTGAAAAGATCACCAAGATCAGTGAAGCCGCTCCACCCGCCACCAAGACTCAGGTTAAGTCATTCCTGGGACTTGGAGGGGTACTATAGAACTTTCATTCCAAATTTCACGTCTATAGCAATAGACGTTAATATAAGATCTAACTAACCAATAGCTAACTCTATAGCTAACTAACCTAACCAAGAAGAATTCACCTGTCAGAGTAAGTTGAAAGAAATGGAGAACTCAGCATTCTGGACGCTCAAGAGGAAATTAACTGAAACAACCATTATTAGACTAACAGATTCTACCAAGGAGTACATCCTATTAACAGATGCCTCAAATACAGGTATTGGTGCTGCGCTCATGCAAGAGTACAATGGTGAAATCTGGCGAGTTGCATACTCCAGTCATTTATAAAGAGATGCTCAGCAGAAGTACTCCACTGTAGAAAAAGAACTCCTTACTGCTGTTGTAATGAAATCTAGCTCTAGTATAAAATAATAATGCTAAATATTTCGAAAGACCATTCTTTATAAAGAAAAAATTAGAGAACCAGTGCCCTATGGATCTCTCTTTATTAAATGCAACTGAAATCTAATAAATCATAATAAGTGAACTATAGATTAATACGAATTATTGAGCCGTCTCCTTACACAAACTTTGAAGGGGAAAATTTATGTAATATGCATATTCATGTAAATAAATATTAAAAGATGTAATAATAAATCATTAGATTAATAGAATAGAATATTCTAATTACAAAGAAAGACATAAACAGCTTAGCTATTTTGAGGTGATAGTAGCATGTGTCCAGCGAATACATCACAACAAACTTGTTTGAGCAGGTTACTCTAGGAACACGTGATCAAGCTGGCGGAATATTGTCTCTTTTTGCCCGTGAACTCAAGCTGAAAGGCGAATCGCAAGTAATTTCTATTTAGGCATGTATAATTCCACACATATTTATAAAATTGTTGTGGATATGCTATAATAATAATAACACTCACATGTTTATGTTGATGGTCGCACGTCCTAACATTAAGACACCCTATCTAATAAATAAATTGAGGCCATAAATATATATACAGGGAAAATACTGCCTTGCCGGACGTGGTGTCCGTAATAAGATGAAGTCGTCACGTCTTCCTGATGTCCGTTGAGGTACAGATGATGTAAATACGAGATGATAAACAGACAAGCTTTAGGACACTTTCAATAATATGGCGTCTATCTCTGCCTGTCTCTCTCAGCCGGCTCACGCATGCACACTCGCTCAAAAGGTTGGAGCTTCGTAAATAATTGCTATAATTTGTCTAACTTTCTGAGATGATGGAGACAAGGTTTATCTTAAATTATACGATAATAATTTGTCTTACATGACAACAAATAAGTTCTCGCTATGCAAATAATTTTAAATGAATGGGCGTTTAGATGGCCAAGGATATTAAGAGTAGAAAATCAGGTCTCGATGTATTCACTGGAACAGCTGTTCGTAACTGTATAAAATATTTCCAATATATGGTAATATATTCGTTACACAACGATAAATCTATTATCAGCCAATAATTCTTGTTAAAGAATGCTGATGTAAAGTGAATTTAATTCGATTTACGTATATGTAAATATTTTCCCTCTAGCTGTGTGGGCTGATGCAACACCCAGCCATAATTTCTAGGGAAAATGGGACATTACTACGCCTTAAATGAACTCAATATTACTTAATTACTGGTTAGTAGAGTTAGCAGATTATAATACATAGTACAAGAATTGTTTCTTAAAGTAAGAAGTGTTAGTAATTAAGTGTTGGAAATTTCCAACATAACTCCGGGGCAAGAAACTACGGATCGCAGTTCATGGTTAAGTATTGACGTACCTGTTACTCTTCCCTGAAGTTATATTCATTGTGTTAGTAAGTTAGTACGTTAGTATGTACATAAGGGATTTCCTGTATCTGTTAAACAGATGTGACACTAAGTCCTTATGGAACATAAATCATAATTTAGATATTAAACATTAAGTCATCTAAAGTAAAAAAATCTCCAAATATACAGCAAAATCAATGATTAATGTCGAAATTACTTGTACAGGTTAAGTTACTTGGTCATTGAATCATTCCTGCAGACTCAGAAAATATTCTCAGCATCATCTGCAATTATGCAGAATCATAATACTGTTTGTTTCAATTTCCTTTCTTGAGCTGCCATTCTAGATGGATGAGTGCTCATATTGGTAGAATTACTGTCTTCTAGAACTTGTGGGGTATTTCCCTCGGAAGAACATTCATGTTCAGCTAATTCCAGAGGAACTAATTTATCTAGTGTTTTTAGCATGGTCGTGCCTCGACACTGGACCCTAACTATTCTTAGTATGCCATGGTGATCAGGAGGGAGAGCAACAATTATACCTATAGGCCATTCTGACCTTGGTCTATCACTCTCAACTAATATAAGATCACCTGGTTTTAAATTAACTTTATTATAGGGGGCTTGCAGCTCAATAATGGTACTCTCTCAGAGCTGTTAGATTCTCATGAGTCCACACTTCATTCCACCTGCCTATCACTCTAGAAAGATGTTAATAACTTTCCACCAAGTCGTTCCTTCCGACACATGAGGGGTCTTTTGGATCCTCATCCTCCAGAGAGATCCACTTGGGAGATGGTTTAGCAATTTTTGGTTTTACAGCAACAGTTGTGGTATCATGAGGTTTACAATGAGTGTTAGTAAAAGGTGTTGAAATACCTTTCCCATCCTGACTGGCTCGTTGTCGTTCAACTACTGATCGTAAACCTTCTGTAATCTCCGTCACATTCAGAGATGTTTTGTTGTGTAAAGTCCACAGTTTGTCTAGTGTTTCACTGGGCAACTTGCGTCTTATAATTACTCGTGTAAACCATTCAGCAGCCTTGAGGTTTACCTTGAGGCTTAATGCCTTAAGTAGAGACTCAAGTTTCAACCAAAGGTTTGGAGAGAGTCAGTAGAACAATCAGTTGCTGGCATATCCAACAGTTTTTGGACTAAAATGGTGATAGCTCTCTCATTGTTGTCATAGTTGCTCTTAAGCAGTTGAACTGCGAGGTCATAGCCATTACTGGTCAAGTTTAGGTTGGAGATTTCCTTTAAGGCTTCATCTCGAAGTTGACCTTGCAAATAAGTAAGTTTAGTAGTTTTGGGAATATTGGTTTTAGAATCTATTGCATCTACAAACTTATTCAAAAAATCGTCCAAACTTTCATTCTCACTACCAGAGAATGTGGGTAGACTAATCAGAGGTAATTTAAATTCAGGTTGTTGAAGATTTGCAGAAGCTTCGACTGCTTTGTTTTGAGTAATCAGTTTATTAAAGGGTTCCAGTTTAACTTGCACATCATTTTCGTACTGGGTTAAGTCTCACATGAAGCCATCTAATTCTGTTTCTGTAATTTGTGTCTTACTAAGTTCAGACAAATATTTATTTATTTGAGCTCTAATTTACTAAAACTTATTATTGGCATCTTGGAAATAACTTTTCAGCTCTAAATAGTCAATGGGTTACTGCTCAGACAGATCTTGGCATTTGTTGATATGTCTAGTCAAGTGACCATTTAGACCAGTAAGGGTCTTTTTCATTCTTCCAGACATATCCATCTTGGTGGTTAGAAGTTTCTTGGATTTAATATAGTTGTTACCAATGTAACTAGGATATTGACTTATGAAGCAGAGACAAATATCGGTATAGTAGCCCAATACTTAATTTCTGGGATTAGGCTATATCATCCTTCCTCGACTAGAGGTTAGCGTACCTACTATTATAGTGTGGGTTAGGTGGTGTTGTCGTGTAGTTGATCCTTCTCTACGGACAACCCAACCCAGAACTCGGTAGAGTGCTTTATACTTTACCAGATCACACTGGGCACTTCTGGCACTTGAAGAGGGGCTCAACGTCACACATTTGGGGGATGCGGCTCCAATACTTAGCCTCGTTGTCACGTGCACACATCCACTCGAGCCGCTGTGACTCCCCACTCTCTCCTTATGTGATATGATCTCCTCAATCCCCTTTGACTTATTTGTTTTCCGTCCTACCCTGTCCACAGCGGTGGTTCTTGGTTCTTTCTCTCTCTCTCTCCTTCTTTACTACATCCTGGGAAGCCTCACTAGAACAAGGGCAAACACCAGCAAATTTGAATACATTTACTGTACAAAGCACATACACAATACATCCACACATATAATAATAATGAATCTTACACTCTATACTATTTTGGTCAGGTTGCACTCCAACACCATCAGAACTCTATTATCAGCTTATCAAGTTTTATCCTATCTCCTGATTCGCTACCTAATATTACCAACCTCCTCAAGTATGTCAAGTCTTATAATACAATGTTGTAATATCAGCAAGAGAATATATATATCTATAAACATGTACAAGGAAAATCAGCGTATGAATGCAATAACATATATATATATCAGTATAAATGTTCCTTGATACACAACAATGATCAATCGATCATCCTATCAGTCCTAGTACACATACATCTGTAGGTAATCCAGCCTACGACTGTAACTCTATACTTCAGTATAAGCACTCCTCAGCACAAGAATGGCAAACAATCACTCACCTTTCACTGCGTCTTGCACGCTAATGACAACCAAACACTCTATCACCTCCCTACAAGTAATCATTTAGAACTTCCCTTCCACATCTGGAAGTTCCCTATCCTGATCTCTTCAGGTTCTTCCGGGTTTAACTACCAGGATCCTCTGCAGCTCCTCCAGGCTGCTACACCATGAAGTCTTCCTTGAGCAACTATGGTGCTTCACCACCTCTACAGAAGCACGTGACACTCCTCTTCACTGCTTATCCTCACAGCTCGAGGTCCTCTCCTCTA
Organism: Procambarus clarkii; assembly: GCF_040958095.1. Classification (NCBI taxonomy): domain Eukaryota; kingdom Metazoa; phylum Arthropoda; class Malacostraca; order Decapoda; family Cambaridae; genus Procambarus; species Procambarus clarkii. The sequence continues at coordinate 42,172,152 of NC_091179.1, read as the reverse complement.
CTACTTTGGTGTCTCATCAACTACTCCCTCTGTGCTTGCTTCGAAATTCTCAGCAACATCTTCCCCAAAGACAAACCTACACCCCATTGACACTCTAATAAAAATGTTTCCCCTTAAACACACAAACAAAAATAACCACACAATATGTTTGCCTCCAACATCTATCTGCTCTCTACATACTGTGAGAATGGACTCCCCCGTTTGGGCTGGTCCATGCTCCGCCTTGCCCGGTGGTCCTCACTCACTCTGGGAGGGTCTTCCGCCATCAGGAGCTGGGCTCCCTCAGTCACCTGCCAGCGCTCAGAGGAGACGAACGTCGCTCCATCCTCCAGGACGTTCCTCCCTCTCCACTCTCTTATTTTAGGCCTTCTGCCTTATCAAAACATGTCTAACTTATCAATAAACATTGCTACTGTCGCTGGGCACACAACCAACTACAAGTAATCGCTACAGACTAGCTTAAAATCGTGCTTACCAGAGATTGTCCAGTCGAGGGCGCTGCTCCCTCTGACGGAGTCTGGTCAGGGCACTCCCATGGCCCACGATAATGTCTCTGGGCGGCTTAATAAACACTCCTCGCCATCCAAGACTTGAGACCACAACGTTCCCAGCTCGATTCCACAGCTGGAACGTCTGCACACTTCTCCTCTCTTGGAGATATATCATTAGGAGTTCCTTTCTGACGGGAGCTCAAATGGAGCACAGCTTCCACCTTGCGTTGTCTGGCACTCAAGTGAGGTCAAAGCCCTCCAGAAGCGAGCCTCACGCCTCCAGCAAATTATCCACATCTCCTAACCAGTCATTTATCTATTTTCTTATTCACTGCCCATAATCTCAAATTGTTTATTAAATCCAACCAACTATTTTTCATCTGTGTTATCACCTCTATATTTCCTAGACCTTCTAGTCAGGTCAGGCTTGATAGAATAATTCTCAAAGGGGAGACTCGTTTTTCGGCTACCTGGGATCATAACACTACCTAATAGTAAATAGCTAAGATTTGAGTGATGCTTGAATGCCACTACAATTATACGTCCAGCTAGCTCCTCATTATCACCTTCAGTTGGTATAGTAGCACTCAAAGATGTATAGAGTAAATATAATAAATGAATACACTATTAGTGTAAGATAATAAATCTCACCTTTATTTTGGGTCTGCACATCAATGAATACTAATGAACCAGTACTGACTAAGACAGTGGCTACTGGAGTTCAACACGAGCAATTGTAAAGTTATGGAAATGGGACTAGGTGATAGGACACCAAAGGGACAGTACACATTGAAGGGAAACTGCCTACCTGTGACGACATGAGAAAGAGATCTGGGCATGGATGTAACACCTAGTCTATCTCCTGAAGCACATACAAATAGGATAACGACAGCAGCGTACTCTACACTGGCAAAAGTTAGAACATCACTCAGAAACCTAAGTAAGGAGGCATTTAGGGTGCTTTACACTGCCTACTTGAGGCCAGTCTAAGAGTATGCCACCTCATCATGGAGTCCCCATCTGAAGAAGCATATAAGGAAACTGGAAAAGGTTCAGAGGTTTGCAACGAGACTTGTCCCAGAGTTACAAGGGATGGGGTAAGAGGAGCGCCTGAGGGAACTGTGCCTTACGACACTAGAAAGAAGGGAGAGGGGGGATATGATAGGAACATATAAAATACTCAGGGGGATTGATAGAGTGGACATAGACGAAATGTTCACACGGAATAGTAACAGAACGATGGGACATGGGTGTAAGCTGGAAACTCAGATGAGTCACAGAGATGTTAGGAAGTTTTCTTTTAGCGTGAGAGTAGTGGGAAAATGGAATGCACTTAAGGAACAGGTTGTGAAAGCAAATACTATTCATAATTTTAAAACTACGTATGATAGGGAAATAGGACCATAGTCATTGCTGTAAACAACTGATGCTCGAGAGTGGGATCTAAGACTCAATGCTCGATCCTGCAGACACAAATAGGTGAGTACAGTACTACCTAATAGTAGCTAAGATAGTTTAGGATAGAGTTGTACATACCTTAGTACATTACCAGTCTAAATATCCTACCCCTGTGGGTTGACATCAAATACAATAAATGTGGTGCAATATAATTGATATTTATAAAAGTGCTGTATTTTTGGGATTTTTTGTAATTTTGATATATAGATTATACACTAAGAGGTGGTATCCCTTTTAGGGAATATACACTCATAAAAAATACATGTATAAGAAATTTAAATATGTTCATTTAATGTTGGCTTGCTAGCCACACCCTCCTGCAGTAAATAATGGTGTTAATTACTTTATTGACCACATGTGCTCTAGACTCTCGTGACAGGTGTTCTCCGTCTGGAGCCAAGTTCTCACAATATGGTCTGGCAGTAAAGTGAATATAGGTGGCGTCCAGCCTTATTGTTTTTCTCAGTCGAAAATTAATATATTTTGCTACACGTTGATAATTCTCAGTACTCACTACCCAACGATTATTGCTCCTCGGTTGGTGAGGTTCTACTAATGTGCTGTTGCACATTAGAATTAACAGCACATCCTCAACACTACACACAACCATCCTCAACACTTCACACAACCATCCACAACACTACTCGCACCCATCCTCAACACTACACACAACCATCCTCAACACTTCACACAACCATCCTCAACACTTCACACAACCATCCTCAACACTACACACAACCTTCCTCAACACTACACACAACCATCCTCAACACTACACACAACCATCCTCAACATTACACACAACCATCCTCAACACTACACAACCATCCTCAACACTACACACAACCATCCTCTACACTACACACAACCATCCTCAACACTACACACAACCATCCTCAACACTACACACAGCCATCCTCAACACTACACACAACCATCCTCAACACTTCACACAACCATCTTCAACACTACACACAACCATCCTCAACACTACACACAACCATCCTCAACACTTCACACAACCATCCTCAACACTTCTCACAACCATCCTCAACACTTCATACAACCATCCTCAACACAATCATCCTCAACACTACACACAGCCATCCTCAACACAACCATCCTCAACACTACACACAACCATCCTGAACACAACGCACAACCATCCTCAACACTTCACACAACCATCCTCAACACTACACACAACCACCCTCTACACAACACACAACAATCCTCAACACTACACACAACCATCCTCAACACAACACACAACCATCCTCAACACTACACACAACCATCCTCAACACTACACACAACAATCATCAACACTACATACAACCATCCTCAACACTACACACAACCATCCTCAACACTACACACAACCATCCTCAACACTACACAACCATCCTCAACACTACACACAACCATCCTCAACACAACACACAACCATCCTCAACACTACACACAACCATCCTCAACACTTCACACAACCATCCTCAACACTACACACAACCATCCTCAACACTACACACAACCATCCTCAACACTACACACAACCATCCTCAACACTTCACACAACCATCCTCAACACTACACACAACCATCCTCAAACTACACACAACCATCCTCAACACTACACACAACAATCTTCAACACTACATACAACCATCCTCAACACTACACAACCATCCTCAACACTACACACAACCATCCTCAACACTACACACAACCATCCTCAACACTACACAACCATCCTCAACACTACACACAACCATCCTCAGCACTACACAGAACCATCCTCAACACTACACACAACTATCCTCAACACTTCACTCTACCATCATCAACACTACACACAACCATCCTCAACACTACACACAACCATCCTCAACACTACACAACCATCCTCAACACTACACACAACCATCCTCAACACTACACACAACCATCCTCAACACTACACACAACCATCCTCAACACTACACAACCATCCTCAACACTACACACAACCATCCTCAACACTACACACAACCATCCTCATCACTACACACAACCATCCTCAGCACTACACACAACCATCCTCAACACTTCACACAACCAACCTCAACACTTCATACAACCATCCTCAACACTACACACAACCATCCTCAACACTACACACAACCATCCTCAGCACTACACACAACTATCCTCAACACTTCACACAACCATCCTTAACACTTCACTCTACCATCCTCAACACTACACACAACCATCCTCAACACTACACACAACCATCCTCAACACTACACAACCATCCTCAACACTACACACAACCATCCTCAACACTACACACAACCATCCTCAACACTACACACAACCATCCTCAACACTACACACAACCATCCTCAACACAACACACAACCATCCTCAACACTACACACAACCATCCTCAACACTACACACAACCATCCTCAACACTACAGAACCATCCTCAACACTACACACAACCATCCTCAACACTTCACACAACCATCCTCAACACTTCACACAACCATCCTCAACACTACACACAACCATCCTCAACACTACACACAACCATCCTCAACACTACACAACCATCCTCAACACTACACACAACCATCCTCAACACTACACACAACCATCCTCAACACAACACACAACCATCCTCAACACTTCACACAACTATCCTCAACACTTCATACAACCATCCTCAACACTTCACACAACCATCCTCAACATTTCACACAACCATCATCAACACTACACACAACCATCCTCAACATTACACAACCATCCTCAACACTTCACACAACCACCCTCAACACTTCATACAATTATCCTCAACACTTCACACAACCATCCTCAACACTTCATACAACCATCCTCAACACTACACACAACCATCCTCAACACTACACAACTATCCTGAACACTACACACAACCATCCTCAACACTTCACACAACCATCCTCAACACTTCACACAACCATCATCAACACTTCACACAACCATCCTCAACACAACACACAACCATCCTCAACACTACACAACCATCCTCAACACTTCACACAATCATCCTCAACACTTCACACAACCATCCTCAACACTTCACACAACCATCCTCAACACTTCACACAACCGTCCTCAACACTTCATACACCCATCCTCAACACAATCATCCTCAACACTACACACAGCCATCCTCAACACAACCATCCTCAACACTACACACAACCATCCTGAACACAACGCACAACCATCCTCTACACTGCACACAACCATCCTCAACACTTCACACAACCATCCTCAACACTTCACACAACCATCCTTAACACTTCACTCTACCATTCTCAACACTACACACAACAATCCTCAACACTACAAACAACCATCCTCAACACAACACACAACCATCCTCAACACTACACACAACCATCCTCAACACAACACACAACCATCCTTAACACTTCACACAACCATCCTTAACACTACACACAACCATCCTCAACACTACACACAACCATCCTCAACACTTCACACATCCATCCACAACACAACACACAACCATCCTCAACACTACACAACCATCCTAAACACTTCACACAATCATCCTCAACACTTCACACAATCATCCTCAACACTTCACACAACCATCCTCAACACTTCACACAACCATCCTCAACACTTCAAACAACAATCCTCAACACTTCATACAACCATCCTCAACACAATCATCCTCAACACTACACACAGCCATCCTCAACACAACCATCCTCAACACTTTACACAACCATCATCAACACTTCACACAACCATCCTCAACACAACACACAACCATCCTCAACACTACACAACCATCCTCAACACTTCACACAATCATCCTCAACACTTCACACAACCATCCTCAACACTTCACACAACCATCCTCAACACTTCACACAACCATCCTCAACACTTCATACAACAATCCTCAACACAATCATCCTCAACACTACACACAGCCATCCTCAACACAACCATCCTCAACACTACACACAACCATCCTGAACACAACGCACAACCATCCTCAACACTTCACACAACCATCCTCAACACTTCACACAACCATCCTCAACACTTCACACAACCATCCTTAGCACTTCACTCTACCATCCTCAACACTACACACAACCATCCTCAACACTACAAACAACCATCCTCAACACAACACACAACCATCCTCAACACTACACACAACCATCCTCAACACAACCCACAACCATCCTTAACACTTCACACAACCATCCTCAACACTACACACAACCATCCTCAACACTACACACAACCATCCTCAACACTTCACACAACCATCCCCAACACAACACACAACCATCCTCAACACTACACAACCATCCTCAACACTTCACACAATCATCCTCAACACTTCACACAATCATCCTCAACACTTCACACAACCATCCTCAACACTTCACACAACCAACCTCAACACTTCACACAACCATCCTCAACACTTCATACAACCATCCTCAACACAATCATCCTCAACAATACACACAGCCATCCTCAACACAACTATCGTCAACACTACACACAACCATCCTGAACACAACGCACAACCATCCTCAACACTTCACACAACCATCCTCAACACTTCACACAACCATCCTCAACACTTCACACAACCATCCTTAACACTTCACTCTACCATCCTCAACACTACACACAACGATCCTCAACACTACACACAACCATCCTCTACACAACACACAACAATCCTCAACACTACACACAACCATCCTCAACACAACACACAACCATCCTCAACACTACACACAACCATCCTCAACACTACACACAACAATCCTCAACACTACATAGAACCATCCTCAACACTACACACAACCATCCTCAACACTACACACAACCATCCTCAACACTACACAACCATCCTCAACACTACACACAACCATCCTCAACACTACACACAACCATCCTCAAAACTACACACATCCATGCTCAACACTACACACAACCATCCTCAACACTACACACAACCATCCTCAACACTTCACACAACCATCCTCAACACTTCACACAACCATCCTCAACACTACACACAACCATCCTCAACACTACACACAACCATCCTCAACACTACACACAACCATCCTCAACACTTCACACAACCATCCTCAACACTACACACAACCATCCTCAACACTAAACACAACCATCCTCAACACTACACACAACAATCCTCAACACTACATACAACCATCCAAAACACTACACAACCATCCTCAACACTACACACAACCATCCTCAACAATACACACAACCATCATCAACACTACACACAACCATCCTCAGCACTAGACACAACTATCCTCAACACTACACACAACCATCCTCAACACTTCACTCTACCATCATCAACACTACACACAACCATCCTCAACACTACACACAACCATCCTCAACACTACACACAACCATCCTCAACACTACACAACCATCCTCAACACAACACACAACCATCCTCAACACTACACACAACCATCCTCAACACTACACACAACCATCCTCAACACTACACAACCATCCTCAACACTACACACAACCATCCTCAACACTACACACAACCATCCTCAGCACTACACAAAACCATCCTCAACACTTCACACAACCAACCTCAACACTTCATACAACCATCCTCAACACTACACACAACCATCCACAACACTACACACAACCATCCTCAGCACTACACACAACCATCCTCAACACTTCACACAACCATCCTTAACACTTCACTCTACCATCCTCAACACTACACACAACCATCCTCAACACTACACACAACCATCCTCAACACTACACAACCATCCTCAACACTACACACAACCATCCTCAACACTACACAAACCATCCTCAACACTACACACAACCATCCTCAACACTACACACAACCATCCTCAACACTACACACAACCATCCTCAACACTACACACAACCATCCTCAACACTACACACAACCATCCTCAACACTACATAACCATCCTCAACACTACACACAATCATCCTCAACACTTCACACAACCATCCTCAACACTACACAACCATCCTCAACACTACACACAACCATCCTCAACACTACACACAACCATCCTCAACACTACACAACCATCCTCAACACTACACACAACCATCCTCAACACTACACACAACCATCCTCAACACAACACAACCATCCTCAACACTTCACACAACCATCCTCAACACTTCATACAACCATCCTCACCACTTCAAACAACCATCCTCAACACTTCACACAACCATCCTCAACATTACACAACCATCCTCAACACTTCACACAACCACCCTCAACACTTCATACAACCATCCTCAACACTTCACACAACCATCCTCAACACTTCATACAACCATCCTCAACACTACACACAACCATCCTCAACACTACACAACCATCCTCAACACTACACACAACCATCCTCAACACTACACAACCATCCTCAACACATCACACAATCATCCTCAACACTTCACATTACCATCCTCAACACTTCACACAACCATCCTCAACACTACACACAACCATCCTCAAAACTACACACAACCATGCTCAACACTACACACAACCATCCTCAACACTACACACAACCATCCTCAACACTTCACACAACCATCCTCAACACTACACACAACCATCCTCAACACTACACACAACCATCCTCAACACTACACACAACCATCCTCAACACTACACACAACCATCCTCAACACTTCACACAACCATCCTCAACACTACACACAACCATCCTCAACACTAAACACAACCATCCTCAACACTACACACAACAATCCTCAACACTACATACAACCATCCAAAACACTACACAACCATCCTCAACACTACACACAACCATCCTCAACAATACACACAACCATCATCAACACTACACACAACCATCCTCAGCACTACACACAACTATCCTCAACACTACACACAACCATCCTCAACACTTCACTCTACCATCATCAACACTACACACAACCATCCTCAACACTACACACAACCATCCTCAACACTACACACAACCATCCTCAACACTACACAACCATCCTCAACACAACACACAACCATCCTCAACACTACACACAACCATCCTCAACACTACACACAACCATCCTCAACACTACACAACCATCCTCAACACTACACACAACCATCCTCAACACTACACACAACCATCCTCAGCACTACACAAAACCATCCTCAACACTTCACACAACCAACCTCAACACTTCATACAACCATCCTCAACACTACACACAACCATCCACAACACTACACACAACCATCCTCAGCACTACACACAACCATCCTCAACACTTCACACAACCATCCTTAACACTTCACTCTACCATCCTCAACACTACACACAACCATCCTCAACACTACACACAACCATCCTCAACACTACACAACCATCCTCAACACTACACACAACCATCCTCAACACTACACAAACCATCCTCAACACTACACACAACCATCCTCAACACTACACACAACCATCCTCAACACTACACACAACCATCCTCAACACTACACACAACCATCCTCAACACTACACACAACCATCCTCAACACTACAGAACCATCCTCAACACTACACACAATCATCCTCAACACTTCACACAACCATCCTCAACACTACACAACCATCCTCAACACTACACACAACCATCCTCAACACTACACACAACCATCCTCAACACTACACAACCATCCTCAACACTACACACAACCATCCTCAACACTACACACAACCATCCTCAACACAACACAACCATCCTCAACACTTCACACAACCATCCTCAACACTTCATACAACCATCCTCACCACTTCAAACAACCATCCTCAACACTTCACACAACCATCCTCAACATTACACAACCATCCTCAACACTTCACACAACCACCCTCAACACTTCATACAACCATCCTCAACACTTCACACAACCATCCTCAACACTTCATACAACCATCCTCAACACTACACACAACCATCCTCAACACTACACAACCATCCTCAACACTACACACAACCATCCTCAACACTACACAACCATCCTCAACACATCACACAATCATCCTCAACACTTCACATTACCATCCTCAACACTTCACACAACCATCCTCAACACTTCACACAACCATCCTCAACACTTCATACAACCATCCTCAACACAATCATCCTTAACACTACACACAGCCATCCTCAACACAACCATCCTCAACACTACACACAACCATCCTGAACACAACGCACAACCATCCTCAACACTTCACACAACCATCCTCAACACTTCACACAACCATCCTCAACACTTCACACAACCATCCTTAACACTTCACTCTACCATCCTCAACACTACACACAACCATCCTCAACACTACAAACAACCATCCTCAACACAACACACAACCATCCTCAACACTACAAACAACCATACTCAACACAACACACAACCATCCTTAACACTTCACACAACCATCCTCAACACTACACACAACCATCCTCAACACTACACACAACCATCCTCAACACTTCACACAACAATCCCCAACACAACACACAACCATCCTCAACACAACACACAACCATCCTCAACACTTCACACAACCATCCTCAACACTACACATAACCATCCTCAACACTACACACAACCATCCTCAACACTACACATAACCATTCTCAACACTTCACACAACCATCCTCAACACTACACACAACCATCCTCAACACTTCACACAACCATCCTCAACACTTCACATAACCATCCTCAACACTACACACAACCATCCTCAAAACTACACACAACAATCCTCAACACAACTCACAACCATCCTCAACACTTCACACAACCATCCTCAACACTTCACACAACCATCCTCAACACTACGCACAACCATCCTCAACACAACACACAACCATCCTCAACACTACACACACCCGTCCTCAACACTACACACAACCATCCTCAACACAACACACAACCATCCTCAACACTACACACAACCATCCTCAACACTTCACACAACCATCCTCAACACTTCATACAACCATCCTCAACACTACACACTACCATCCTCAACACAACACACAACCATCCTCAACACTACACACAACCATCCTCAACACTTCACACAACCATCCTCAACACAACACACAACCATCCTCAACACTACACACAACCATCCTCAACACTACAGACAACCATCCTCAACACCACAGACAACCATCCTTAACACAATCATCCTCAACACTACACACAACCATCCTCAACACTACACACAACCATCCTCAACACTACACATAACCATCCTCAACACTTCACACAACCATCCTCAGCACTACACACAACCATCCTCAACACTACACATAACCATCCTCAACACTTCACTCTACCATCATCAACACTACACACAACCATCCTCAACACTACACACAACCATCCTCAACACTACACAACCATCCTCAACACTACACACAACCATCCTCAACACTACACACAACCATCCCCAACACTACACAACCATCCTCAACACTACACACAAACATCCTCAACATTACACACAACCATTTTCAACACAACACACAACCATCCTCAGCACTACACACAACCATCCTCAACACTTCACACAACCAACCTCAACACTTCATACAACCATCCTCAACACTACACACAACCATCCTCAACACTACACACAACCATCCTCAGCACTACACACAACCATCCTCAACACTACACACAACCATTCTCAACACTACCCACAACCATCCTCAACACTACACACAACCATCTTCAACACTACACACAACCATCCTCAACACTACACACAACCATCCTCAACACTACACACAACCATTCTCAACACTACACACAACCATCCTCAACACTACACACAACTATCCTCAACACTACACAACCATCCTCAACACTACACACAACCATCCTCAACACTTCACACAACCATCCTCAACACTACACAACCATCCTCAACACTACACACAACCATCCTCAACACTACACACAACCATCCTCAACACTACACAACCATCCTCAACACTACACACAACCATCCTCAACACTACACACAACCATCCTCAACACAACACACAACCATCCTCAACACTTCATACAATTATCCTCAACACTTCACACAACCATCCTCAACACTTCACACAACCATCCTCAACACTACGCACAACCATCCTCAACACAACACACAACCATCCTCAACACTACATACACCCATCCTCAACACTACACACAACCATCCTCAACACAACACACAACCATCCTCAACACTACACACAACCATCCTCAACACTACACACAACCATCCTCAACACTTCACACAACCATCCTCAACACTACACACAACCATCCTCAACACAACACACAACCATCCTCAACACTACACACAACCATCCTCAACACTTCACACAACCATCCTCAACACAACACACAACCATCCTCAACACTACACACAACCATCCTCAACACCACAGACAACCATCCTCAACACCACAGACAACCATCCTTAACACAATCATCCTCAACACTACACACAACCATCCACAACACTACACACAACCATCCTGAACACTACACACAACCATCCTCAACACTACACATAACCATCCTCAACACTTCACACAACCATCCTCAGCACTACACACAACCATCCTCAACACTACACACAACCATCCTCAACACTTCACTCTACCATCATCAACACCACACACAACCATCCTCAACACTACACACAACCATCCTCAACACTACACAACCATCCTCAACACTACCCACAACCATCCTCAACACTACACACAACCATCCCCAACACTACACAACCATCCTCAACACTACACACAACCATCCTCAACATTACACACAACCATCCTCAACACTACACACAACCATCCTCAGCACTACACACAAAAATCCTCAACACTTCACACAACCAACCTCAACACTTCATACAACCATCCTCAACACTACACACAACCATCCTCAACACTACACACAACCATCCTCAGCACTACACACAACCATCCTCAACACTTCACACATCCATCCTTAACACTTCACTCTACCATCCTCAACACTACACACACCCATCCTCAACACTACACACAACCATCCTCAACACTACACAACCATCCTCAACACTACACACAACCATCCTCAACACTACACACAACCATCCTCAACACTACACACAACCATCCTCAACACTACACACAACCATCCTCAACACTACACACAACCATCCTCAACACTACACACAACCATCCTCAACACCACAGACAACCATCCTCAACACCACAGACAACCATCCTTAACACAATCATCCTCAACACTACACACAACCATCCACAACACTACACACAACCATCCTGAACACTACACACAACCATCCTCAACACTACACATAACCATCCTCAACACTTCACACAACCATCCTCAGCACTACACACAACCATCCTCAACACTACACACAACCATCCTCAACACTTCACTCTACCATCATCAACACCACACACAACCATCCTCAACACTACACACAAACCATCCTCAACACTACACAACCATCCTCAACACTACCCACAACCATCCTCAACACTACACACAACCATCCCCAACACTACACAACCATCCTCAACACTACACACAACCATCCTCAACATTACACACAACCATCCTCAACACTACACACAACCATCCTCAGCACTACACACAAAAATCCTCAACACTTCACACAACCAACCTCAACACTTCATACAACCATCCTCAACACTACACACAACCATCCTCAACACTACACACAACCATCCTCAGCACTACACACAACCATCCTCAACACTTCACACATCCATCCTTAACACTTCACTCTACCATCCTCAACACTACACACACCCATCCTCAACACTACACACAACCATCCTCAACACTACACAACCATCCTCAACACTACACACAACCATCCTCAACACTACACACAACCATCCTCAACACTACACACAACCATCCTCAACACTACACACAACCATCCTCAACACTACACACAACCATCCTCAACACTACACACAACCATCCTCAACACCACAGACAACCATCCTCAACACCACAGACAACCATCCTTAACACAATCATCCTCAACACTACACACAACCATCCACAACACTACACACAACCATCCTGAACACTACACACAACCATCCTCAACACTACACATAACCATCCTCAACACTTCACACAACCATCCTCAGCACTACACACAACCATCCTCAACACTACACACAACCATCCTCAACACTTCACTCTACCATCATCAACACCACACACAACCATCCTCAACACTACACACAACCATCCTCAACACTACACAACCATCCTCAACACTACCCACAACCATCCTCTACACTACACACAACCATCCCCAACACTACACAACCATCCTCAACACTACACACAACCATCCTCAACATTACACACAACCATCCACAACACTACACACAACCATCCTCAGCACTACACACAACCATCCTCAACACTTCACACAACCAACCTCAACACTTCATACAACCATCCTCAACACTACACACAACCATCCTCAACACTACACACAACCATCCTCAGCACTACACACAACCATCCTCAACACTTCACACATCCATCCTTAACACTTCACTCTACCATCCTCAACACTACACACACCCATCCTCAACACTACACAAAACCATCCTCAACACTACACAACCATCCTCAACACTACACACAACCATCCTCAACACTACACACAACCATCCTAAACACTACACACAACCATCCTCAACACTACACACAACCATCCTCAACACTACACACAACCATTCTCAACACTACACACAACCATCCTCAACACTACACACAACTATCCTCAACACTACACAACCATCCTCAACACTACACACAACCATCCTCAACACTTCACACAACCATCCTCAACACTACACAACCATCCTCAACACTACACACAACCATCCTCAACACTACACACAACCATCCTCAACACTACACAACCATCCTCAACACTACACACAAACATCCTCAACACTACACACAACCATCCTCAACACAACACACAACCATCCTCAACACTTCACACAACCATCCTCAACACTTCATACAATTATCCTCAACACTTCACACAACCATCCTCAACACTTCACACAACCATCCTCAACACTGCACACAACCATCTTCAACACTACACAACCATCCTCAACACTTCACACAACCATCCTCAACACTTCATACAACCTTCCTCAACACTTCACACAACCATCCTCAACACTTCATACAACCATCCTCAACACTACACACAACCATCCTCAACACAACATACAACCATCCTCAACACTACACACAACCATCATCAACACTACACAACCATCCTCAACACTACACACAACCATCCTCAACACTTCACACAACCATCCTCAACACTTCACACAACCATCCTCAACACTTCACACAACCATCCTCAACACAACACACAACCATCCTCAACACTACACAACCATCCTCAACACTTCACACAATCATCCTCAACACTTCACACAGCCATCCTCAACACTTCACACAACCATCCTTAACACTTCACACAACCATCCTCAACACTTCATACAACCATCCTCAACACAATCATCCTCAACACTACACACAGCCATCCTCAACACAACCATCCTCAACACTACACACAACCATCCTGAACACAACGCACAACCATCCTCAACACTTCACACAACCATCCTCAACACTTCACACAACCATCCTCAACACTTCACACAACCATCCTTAACACTTCATTCTACCATCCTCAACACTACACACAACCATCCTCAACACTACACACAACCATCCTCTACACAACACACAACCATCCTCAACACTACACACAACCATCCTCAACACTACACAACCATCCTCAACACTACACACAACCATCCTCAACACTACACACAACCATCCTCAACACAACACACAACCATCCTCAACACTTCACACAACCATCCTCAACACTTCATACAACCATCCTCAACACTTCACACAACCATCCTCAACACTTCACACAACCATCATCAACACTACACACAACCATCCTCAACATTACACAACCATCCTCAACACTTCACACAACCACCCTCAACACTTCATACAATTATCCTCAACACTTCACACAACCATCCTCAACACTTCATACAACCATCCTCAACACTACACACAACCATCCTCAACACTACACAACTATCCTCAACACTACACACAACCATCCTCAACACTTCACACAACCATCCTCAACACTTCACACAACCATCATCAACACTTCACACAACCATCCTCAACACAACACACAACCATCCTCAACACTACACAACCATCCTCAACACTTCACACAATCATCCTCAACACTTCACACAACCATCCTCAACACTTCACACAACCATCCTCAACACTTCACACAACCGTCCTCAACACTTCATACACCCATCCTCAACACAATCATCCTCAACACTACACACAGCCATCCTCAACACAACCATCCTCAACACTACACACAACCATCCTGAACACAACGCACAACCATCCTCTACACTTCACACAACCATCCTCAACACTTCACACAACCATCCTCAACACTTCACACAACCATCCTTAACACTTCACTCTACCATCCTCAACACTACACACAACAATCCTCAACACTACAAACAACCATCCTCAACACAACACACAACCATCCTCAACACTACACACAACCATCCTCAACACAACACACAACCATCCTTAACACTTCACACAACCATACTTAACACTACACACAACCATCCTCAACACTAGACACAACCATCCTCAACACTTCACACAACCATCCACAACACAACACACAACCATCCTCAACACTACACAACCATCCTAAACACTTCACACAATCATCCTCAACACTTCACACAATCATCCTCAACACTTCACACAACCATCCTCAACACTTCACACAACCATCCTCAACACTTCAAATAACCATCCTCAACACTTCATACAACCATCCTCAACACAATCATCCTCAACACTACACACAGCCATCCTCAACACAACCATCCTCAACACTTTACACAACCATCATCAACACTTCACACAACCATCCTCAACACAACACACAACCATCCTCAACACTACACAACCATCCTCAACACTTCACACAATCATCCTCAACACTTCACACAACCATCCTCAACACTTCACATAACCATCCTCAACACTTCACACAACCATCCTCAACACTTCATACAACAATCCTCAACACAATCATCCTCAACACTACACACAGCCATCCTCAACACAACCATCCTCAACACTACACACAACCATCCTGAACACAACGCACAACCATCCTCAACACTTCACACAACCATCCTCAACACTTCACACAACCATCCTCAACACTTCACACAACCATCCTCAACACTTCATACAACCATCCTCAACACTTCACACAACCATCCTCAACACTTCACACAACCATCATCAACACTACACACAACCATCCTCAACATTACACAACCATCCTCAACACTTCACACAACCACCCTCAACACTTCATACAATTATCCTCAACACTTCACACAACCATCCTCAACACTTCATACAACCATCCTCAACACTACACACAACCATCCTCAACACTACACAACTATCCTCAACACTACACACAACCATCCTCAACACTTCACACAACCATCCTCAACACTTCACACAACCATCATCAACACTTCACACAACCATCCTCAACACAACACACAACCATCCTCAACACTACACAACCATCCTCAACACTTCACACAATCATCCTCAACACTTCACACAACCATCCTCAACACTTCACACAACCATCCTCAACACTTCACACAACCGTCCTCAACACTTCATACACCCATCCTCAACACAATCATCCTCAACACTACACACAGCCATCCTCAACACAACCATCCTCAACACTACACACAACCATCCAGAACACAACGCACAACCATCCTCTACACTTCACACAACCATCCTCAACACTTCACACAACCATCCTCAACACTTCACACAACCATCCTTAACACTTCACTCTACCATCCTCAACAGTACACACAACAATCCTCAACACTTACAAACAACCATCCTCAACACAACACACAACCATCCTCAACACTACACACAACCATCCTCAACACAACACACAACCATCCTTAACACTTCACACAACCATCCTTAACACTACACACAACCATCCTCAACACTACACACAACCATCCTCAACACTTCACACAACCATCCACAACACAACACACAACCATCCTCAACACTACACAACCATCCTAAACACTTCACACAATCATCCTCAACACTTCACACAATCATCCTCAACACTTCACACAACCATCCTCAACACTTCACACAACCATCCTCAACACTTCAAACAACCATCCTCAACACTTCATACAACCATCCTCAACACAATCATCCTCAACACTACACACAGCCATCCTCAACACAACCATCCTCAACACTTTACACAACCATCATCAACACTTCACAGAACCATCCTCAACACAACACACAACCATCCTCAACACTACACAACCATCCTCAACACTTCACACAATCATCCTCAACACTTCACACAACCATCCTCAACACTTCACACAACCATCCTCAACACTTCACACAACCATCCTCAACACTTCATACAACAATCCTCAACACAATCATCCTCAACACTACACACAGCCATCCTCAACACAACCATCCTCAACACTACACACAACCATCCTGAACACAACGCACAACCATCCTCAACACTTCACACAACCATCCTCAACACTTCACACAACCATCCTCAACACTTCACACAACCATCCTTAGCACTTCACTCTACCATCCTCAACACTACACACAACCATCCTCAACACTACAAACAACCATCCTCAACACAACACACAACCATCCTCAACACTACACACAACCATCCTCAACACAACCCACAACCATCCTTAACACTTCACACAACCATCCTCAACACTACACACAACCATCCTCAACACTACACACAATCATCCTCAACACTTCACACAACCATCCCCAACACAACACACAACCATCCTCAACACTACACAACCATCCTCAACACTTCAC